>NW_013571617.1:6401-6953 GCF_000499745.2 Eimeria mitis | reverse complement strand
TCGGGGCGGGTGCAGCAGCAGCAGAAGCAGCAGCGGCAGCAGCAGCGGCAGCAGCAGCAGCAGCAGCTGCTGCAGCTGCTGCTGCTGGTGCTGTTGGTGCTGCTGCTGCTGCCTGAGGAAGGGGACGGTGGGCCGTCTCCATAGCCAGGGGTATCAGCAGCAAGCAAACAACATAATTGAAATATAGAGAAAGAAAGAAATGAAGTTTAATATAACAAAAGAAAAGCAGCAGCAGCAGCAGCAGCAGCAGCAGCAGCAGCTAGCTGTACATACACCCCAATGAGAGCCCCCCTCTACACCGACACAAACAAAAAAAAACGACGAAGACAAAGTCTATACAAATACAGTTGAGAGGAGAGATATATTAAGAGTAAAGAAACAGAAAAAAAAGAAAAAAAAAAGAAAAAACAGAAAAAAAAAGAAAAAAGAAAAACGGTCGGGGGGGCAGAGGGGAGACAGAGAAGAGGAGTTAGGAGTGATACAGCTCTAAGAAGAGAGTTTAAAATAAAATAAAATAAAATAAATAAAAAAAAAGAAAAAAAAAAGAAAAAA
>NW_013571617.1:4392-6301 GCF_000499745.2 Eimeria mitis | reverse complement strand
AAAAAAAAAACAGAAAAAAAAAGAAAAAAGAAAAACGAAGGGTCGGGGGGGCAGAGGGGAGACAGAGAAGAGGAGTTAGGAGTGATACAGCTCTAAGAAGAGAATTTAAAATAAAATAAAATAAAATAAATAAAAAAAAGAGAAAAAAAAGAAAAACTATTTGGGGTGTATAGGCAGCTCAGCTGTATACAAGAAGCAGAGAAGCGCCAATGGGTGTGCGGGAGAGTGTATGCTGTAACTAGGGTTTTTATTTGTATTTTTATTTATTTAATTGATTAAATTTAAATAAAATAAATAAAAAAAGAAATATAAAACACAAAAAATATACAAACACAAAGAAAATAAACCCCCCTATATAGCGGGGCTGCTGCTGGTTCTCTGCTTCGTCTCTGTTGCATGCGCCTGAGCCTCCTCTGTGTTTTTTATTGAGAAAAAAACAAAAAAAATAATTTGTTTATTTTAATTAATTAATTTATTTTGTTTTCTTTTTCTTTTTCTCTTTTTTTTTCTCTCCTAAAGCGTTTGATTCATCTCTCTTATAGCCGCAAAGAGGCACGCTCACTAGCCTCGGGTCCCCTTTGTGTTTTTCTTTGTCTTTTTTCTCCAGGTAAAAGAATAAAGAAATGAATTAAAAGAATAAAAAAGATAAAAATATTAAATAAAATAAATAAAAAAAGAAAAAATAAAAAAAAGCGAAACAAAACAAAAAAAAAAGATGCGAAATGACACCCCAGCCAAAGCAAGGGGGATGAGCTCAAGAAAACAAACCACAGAAGGATAATATAATAAAATAAAAAATAAAAAAAATAAAATAAATAAAATAAAAATAAAATAAATAATATAAAAATAAAATAAATAAAAAAATGAATTAAATAAATTAAAAAAAAAAAAAAGGATATAGCTGGCGCCCGGTGTAGGCAGCCCTCTCCCCCTCTTCCTCTTCTTTATTATTATAAGAAAGCAGTATCTCTCCTGCTGCTGCTGCTGCTGCTGCTGCTGCTGCTGCTGCTGCTGCTGCTGCTGCTGCTGCTGCTGCAGCGGGAGAGAGAAGGGCAAAGATAGTAGTATAAAAAAAATAAAATTTATAAATATTATTGTTGTTTTTGTTTTTGTTTTTGTTTTTGTTTATTTTATTCTGTTGCTGGGTATGAGGGGGAGTTTTAGTTTATTTATTTTTTCTTTTATGTGTATTTCTTTGTATTAAAATTTATTATTTGTCTTTATTCTTGTCTTTATAGAAATTTAAATTAAAATAAAAAACAAAAAAAAAAACAAAAATAAACAAAAACAACACAAAGATTTCGTCGCAGTATATACACCCCAGGAGCTCCACGCCGCAGCTAGAGATACAGCAGAGACCCGCTGCTGCTTCTGCTGTTCTTGCTGCTGCTGCTGCTGCTGCTGCTGCTGCTGTTTGCTGCTGCAGCAGCTTCTTTCTCTGTCGTATCTGCTGCTGCTGCAGCAACGAGGGGGAAGACCCCCCGGACCCCAATGGCACCCCCTCGTGTATTATCTCTTCTTGTTGCTGCAGTTGCTGCTGCAGTTGCTGCTGCTGCTGCTGCTGCTGCTGCTGAGGCAGAAACGGACCCCCTTGAATCACCAGAGCCGAAGGGCTTCCCCTTCGTGCCTGGGTTGCCGGTCCCTGAGAGCCCGTAAGTAATAAAATTTATTTATTTATTTTATTTTATTTTATTTTATTTATTAATTTATTTATTTAATTTATTTAATTTAATTAATTAATTTAAATAAATAAATCAATAGGTGAAGAGGATGCACGGTATCGTTGCTTGTTGTGTTGTTGGAGCTGCCTGTACACCCCAACGATAAATAAAAAGAGAAAAATTTATGTTTCTGTTTATTTCCTTCTTTATATTAATTACTTTTATAAATATAAAAACAAATACAATAA
>NW_013571617.1:4133-4292 GCF_000499745.2 Eimeria mitis | reverse complement strand
TTTTTTAAATAGTTTCGTGCGTATAATTGAATTTGTTAAATGCTGATATTTTTGTGATGAAAATTAAAATATTAATTTTAATTTATTTTATTTATTTTATTTATTTTATTTATTTTATTTATTTTATCTATTTTACTTATTTTATTTATTTTATTTATT
>NW_013571617.1:3537-4033 GCF_000499745.2 Eimeria mitis | reverse complement strand
TTTTTTTTTTTTTTTTTTTTTTTTTTTTTTAGTTTTTTGCCGTTTTATCTTATAGTCGTTTCGTTCCGTTTCGTGTGTTTAATTGAATTTGTAAATGCCGATATTTCTGTGATGAAAATTATAATATTAATTTTAATTTATTTTATTTATTTTATTTGTTTTATTTATTTTATTTATTTTATTTATTTTATTTATTTTATTTATATAATTTATTTAATTCATTTTATTTATTTTATTTATTTTGTTTGTTTATACTGCAGAAACTGAAATATGTCGTGTGGTGCCGTTTCAGGCGTAAACTTGAATTTGTTGAACATTGACATTTTTATGCATAAAATTAAAAATATAAAAATTATTTTTATTTATTTTTATTTATTTTTATTTATTTTTATTTATTTTTATTTATTTTGTTTGTTTATAGTGCAGAAGCTGAGATATTAGCGGGTTTATCTCACGGTCGTGTGGTTCCTTTTCGTGCCTTGCCTTGAATGCTGTT
>NW_013571617.1:2748-3437 GCF_000499745.2 Eimeria mitis | reverse complement strand
GAAGCCGAAATACTGGCTGGTTTATCTCATGGTCGTGTGGTTCCTTTTCGTGCATTGCGTGGTGGTGGTGGTTTAGATGGAACCGAGATACAGCCTGGTTCACAATTAACTCGTTTACAAGTTTTTGCAATGTTTATGGACGATGCATCGAGCGTAATAAGGAAAGCATGGGTATCTTTATGTTTACCTCAGATAAAGAGAGTAATACAAGAAGAAGAAGAGTTGAAAAAAGCAGCTGAAAAAAATATAATAAATGTTGAAAAAATATCAATAAAAGAAAAAACTAAAATATATACAAAATTAAATCAATTAACCAAATATCTTATTGATGAAGTTGTACAACAATATAAACCTTTACACCATAAAACTTTTTTTAAATATTTCATTCAGCATGCATATTCAGCTTTAAACTTCTCTCTTATTTATTCTCTCAGGCTTCTATCTAAACCCCTAACCCCTGTTGGTGAGCTAGCTGCTCTCGCCAACGAAGAAGATAGATATGAGTTGCTAGATATCACAGATATGGAGCCGCAGATACTCAGAGCCGATGGGACGCTTGTTGCTGCACCCATTGCGCTGCTGCAGCAGCAGCAGCAGCAGCAGCAGCAGCAACAGCAGATGCATGTGCAACAACAACACATGCAGCATGAACATATGCACCAACAAATGCATCTGCAACAACAGTTTAT
>NW_013571617.1:1961-2285 GCF_000499745.2 Eimeria mitis | reverse complement strand
GCAGCAGCAGCAACAGCAACAGCAGCAGCAGCAGCAGCAGCAACAGCAGCAGCAGCAGCAGCAGCAACAAAAAGGTTCGTAAACGACAACAACACCGAAGGTAAATCCAGCAGCAACAGCAGCAACAGCAGCAACAGCAGCAACCGCAGCAGCAACCGCAGCAGCAGCCGCGGCAGCAACAGCTTGAGCAGAAATAGCAGCAGCAGCAGCAGAAACAGCAGCAGCAGCAGCAGAAGCAACAGCAGCAGCAGCGGCTGCTGCTTTTTGTTGGTAGCGGGTTGCCCCCGCGCAATTCAGAATGACTGCACTCTGCTGCAGCAGCAG
>NW_013571616.1:5159-6234 GCF_000499745.2 Eimeria mitis | reverse complement strand
ATATATATATATATATATATATATATATATATATATATATATATATATATATATGTATATATGTATGTATGTATATGTATAGATGCATACATACAACAACATTTGTTGTTGAACTCATTTGGAGCAAAACATAAGCAACGGATACATGCTTCAACTGACCATGCAGCAGCAGCAGCAGCAGCAGCAGCAGCAGCAGCAGCAGCAGCAAAAGCAGCGGCAGCAACAGCAGCACCAGCAGCAAAAGCAGCGAGAGCAGCAGCAGCGGATGTTGATGCGAACACTAATACTTCTCTCCTGCTGACTCAACAGCAGCCCCAGCAGATATCGTTACATAACTGCTACTGGAAGAAGCAGCAGCAGCAGCAGCAGCAGCAGCAGCAGCAGCAGCAGCAGCAGCAACAGCAGCAGCAGCAGCTGCTGCTGGAGACTCACGGGTATGTCTTGCTCACGGATGTAGAAACCACAAACAAGTAAAATGATGACGAGGACAATCGGAGAAAAACTCTGCGCCACTGACAGCCGCGGAGCTGCATATACACCCGAAACAGCAGCAGCAGCAGCAGCAGCAGCAAATGCAGCAGCAACATATGAAACAGCAGCAAGTGAAGCAGCAGCAACAGCTAAGACAGAGTGACAGCACGCAACACCGCGGCCTCAAGGAGCACTGGCTCTGCGCCGCGACCGCACCAGCAACAGCAGCAACAGCAGCAGCAGCAGCAGCAGCAACAGCAGCAGCAGCAGCAGCAGCAGGAGCTGGGGTGTATGCTTACAAATGGATGCCGCGAAAAAGAGAAAAGAAGTGGAAGCAAAAATAGATAACTGGGCGATCAACAAATACAGAAAAAAACGGCCGACGTCAGCAGACATACCTGAGGTGTACAGACACCCCACGCAGCACGCACCCTCGCTCTTGCTCTTCTCTATCTTTCTATATCCTACGCAGACAGCTAGCTAGCTAGCTAGCTGGCTAGCTAGCTAGCTAGCTGAGAAACTCGTCAGGTGTAAGACACACGAGACGGACAGATGAGAGAAAGAAGACGAGGGAAGAAAAAGGAAAAAGGAGCAGTCGCTGCAC
>NW_013571616.1:3906-4070 GCF_000499745.2 Eimeria mitis | reverse complement strand
AAAAAAAAAAAAAAAAAAAAAAAAAAAAAAAAAAAAAAAAAAACCTGTTAAAGAGTTCTCTGTCTTCAGCAAACAGCGAGAGACAATCGAGCGGCGTGAAGACAATATGCGTCGCCAAAAAGAAGAGACACCCCAACATGTTTCTCCCCGCTATCTCCAGGGGA
>NW_013571615.1:5123-6416 GCF_000499745.2 Eimeria mitis | reverse complement strand
GCCCCTCTAGATCTCTCGTTGAAAGCCCCAGCATGCAGCAGCAGCAGCAGCAGCAGCAGCAGCAGCGGCAGGGAAGGAGAGGGCGGTGCTGCTGCTGCTGCAGAAGCAAGTCATGCAGCTCTGCTGCTGCTGCTGCAGCAGCAGCAGCAGCAGCAACCTCACGAAAGGTACGCTCAGAAGCAGAGACAAACGCAAAGCTATCGAGGCTAATGAAGGAGGAGCAGCAGCTGCAGCAGCAGCAAATGCTGCTGCTGCAGCAGATGGAGCAGCAGCAGCAGCAGCAGCAACTGCTGCTCGATCAGCAGCAAAAGCTGCAGCTAGGAGCCTTCGGCAGCAGCAGGCCCAACACAGCCTACTATAGCGAGGGTTCTCCTCTGCATGCAGCAGCAGCAGCAGCAGCACCAGAAGCAGCAGCAGCAGCAGCAGCAGCAGCAGCAGCAGCAGCAGCAGCAGCAGCAGGGAGATTTCCAACACAAGAAGCATGCCTAACCCCAACTGACGATGGCCCCCCTTCTGCTGCTTCCTCTCAATCTGTGTATTCTAGCGAGCTGCAGCAGCAAGAATATCTGCTGCAGCAGCAGCAGCAGCAGCAGCAGCAGCAGCAGCACGAGGAAGACTACTTGCTGCAGCAAGAACAAGATGAATACCTGCTGCTGCAGCAGCAGCAGCAGCAGCAGCAGCAGCAGCAACGCCTTTTGCTGCCTAGCAGACATCACAAACAAAAAACAATTCCTCCTTCAACTCGAAGCAGAAAATACAAACAGCAGCAGCAGCAGCAGCAGCAAAGGCAGCAGCAGCAGCAGCAGCAGCTGCAGCAGCAGCGGGGGATGCTTCACCCATATGATTACCCCAGCAGCAGAGTTCATGTCGTTAGCCGCTCATCCTCCTCTGTATCCAGCCACTAGCTAGCTAGCTAGCTAGCTGCCTAGCTAGCTAGCTACAGCTACCCAGCTAGCTAGCGAGCCAGCTAGCTAGCTAGCTAGCTGGCTAGCTGCAGCTAGCGAGCTAGCGAGCTACGGCTACCCAGCTACCTAGCTAGCTAGCTACAGCTACCCAGACAGCTAGCTGGCTAGCTAGCTAGCTACAGCTACACAGCTAGCTAACTAGCTGTAGCTACCCAGCTAGCTGTTTCTAGCTAGCTAGCTAGAGCTAGCTAGGTAGCTACAGCTACCCAGCTAGCCACAGCTATCTAGCTAGTCCACTAACTACAACTAGCTAGCTAGCTGAAACTAGCTAGCTAGCCTGCTACCCACAGCTAGCTAGCTAGCTAGCTAGCTAGCTAGCTGCAGCTAG
>NW_013571615.1:4365-4992 GCF_000499745.2 Eimeria mitis | reverse complement strand
TATATATATATATATATATATATATATATATATATATATATATATATATATATATATATATATGTATAGGTATATATATGTATACTCTCTATATATGTATACTCTCTATATATGTATACTTTCTATATATTTATGTAGAGTTGTATTACCGTCTAATTTTGTGTGGAAAAAAAATAATTATATTATTATATTAAATAAACAAAAAAAATAATAAAATTTTTAATATTTTGTTTTTTATGTTTTTTACGTTTTTCGGTTTTTTGAAAAACCGAAAAAAATTTCCAACATTGGAATCCATGAGGGTTTAGGGTTTAGGGTTTAGGGTTTAGGGTTTAGGGTTTAGGGTTTAGGGTTTAGGGTTTATCCGAATGTGATGAGTAGTGGTTCTGTGTTATTTTCTGTTTCACAATCCAAAAAATTTTCGTTATTTGTTTCTGCTGCATCTGTAAGAAAGTCGAGGATTGCTGCTTCTTCTGTTTTTTTTATTTTTTCTTTTTTGTTTTTGTTTTTTTGGTTTGTCTGTTTTATATATTTACAATAAAAAATAAAAAATAAAAAAATAAATAAACAAAAAAATAATAATAAAACGAATTACCTCGCCATCGTCAACACCATCATCATCGTCAC
>NW_013571615.1:4082-4265 GCF_000499745.2 Eimeria mitis | reverse complement strand
CAAAAAAATAATAATAAAACGAATTACCTCGCCATCGTCAACACCATCATCATCGTCACCACCAGCAGCAAAAGAACGGCCGCTTTGTTGCTGCTCTGCTGGCGTTGTTTTTGTATCTCCTTCGTTTGCTTCTCTTGCTGCAGTTTTATTAAATAAATAAATACATTTATTTTTTTTTTATTT
>NW_013571615.1:2152-2702 GCF_000499745.2 Eimeria mitis | reverse complement strand
AAAAAAAAAAAAAAAATAAAAAATAAAAAAAAATAAAAATAAAATAAAAATAAATATAAATATTTTAATTATTATAAATAAAATAAATATTATAATTATAATAAATAAAATAAATATATAAATATAAATATAAACAATAAACCAAAAAGAAACAGATATCATCAGCATAAAGCAACCAAACAAAACGCAAAAAAAAAATAAAATAAAATAAAATAAAATAAAATAAATAAAAATAATTATAATTATAAAAAGAATAAATAAAAAAATAAAAACAAAAAAAAAAAACAAATAGGGTTTGTGTATTTATATAAATTTATAAATAAGAGACATAAAGAGCTGATAAAGCAACGAAACAAACCACAAAAAAAAAAATAAATAAAATAAAATAAAACAAAATAAAATAAAATAAAACTAAATAAAATAATTATAATTTTAATTAATAAAAACAATAAAACTTACAACAAATGGCGTTGTGTATTTGTATAAATTCATATATTAAAGATAATAAAACAAAAGGCACCAACAAACGCCGAACAAAAGAAACACGAAA
>NW_013571614.1:5945-6688 GCF_000499745.2 Eimeria mitis | reverse complement strand
TATATATATATATATATATATATATATATATATATATATATATATATATATATATATATGTATATATAATATATAATCAGGTAGTATAAAGAATTATATAAATAAATACTATAAGTACATATAAATTATATAGACAAACAATATAAACAAATAATATAAAAAAAATATATAAACAAATAATATATTATATAAACAAAAAATATAAAAAATTATAAAAATAAATGACAATATAAATAATATAAATAGTGGAAATAAATAAAATAAGTAAATAATATAAATAAAAAAAATAAATAAATAAAATAAATAAATAAAATAAATAAATAAAATAAATAAATAAAATAAATAAATAAAATAAATAAATAAAATAAATAAATTAAATAAAAAAAAACAAACGACACAAACACCTGCGCATACACCCGAAACAAGCCCATCAGCTTCTTTGTTATTTATACTGATAAAACATAATTTTTATAAATTTTATTTAAATTTTAATTTATTTAATTTATTTAATTTATTTTTATTTATTTTATTTTATTTTTTTTGGTATTAAACAAATATAAACAGCAACAGCAGCAGCAGCAGCAGCAGCTGCTGGCTGTGTGGGGCGGTGGCCGCTCCGCCTGCTGCAGCAGCTGCTGCACGAGAAAGATAGAAAAAGAAATAAATAAAATATTTTATATAAAATAAAATAAAATTAATTAAATATAATTAATATATTTATGAGGTGTAAAGACAGCAGAAGA
>NW_013571614.1:2214-5017 GCF_000499745.2 Eimeria mitis | reverse complement strand
TATTAGGGTCTGTATATACGCTCTTTCTCTCCCCCACCCAAAACCCAAAACCCTAAACCCTAAACCCTAAAAAACCCTAAACCCTAGAAAACCCCAAACCCTCGACGATGGATGCAACAAACTTTAACAGCTTACTCGAGGGTACCATGAGCCCTGATGGGGGTGTGAGGAGAGAAGCAGAGAAGAGAATAAAAGAAATAAAGAAAANTCTGCTGCTTTTTCTGGTTCTATAGGGGGAGAAACAAATGTATGGAGGCAGCTATCTGCTGCAGTGCAGCAGCAGGTGCAGCAGCAGCTGCTGCTGTGCTGCAGCAGCGACAGCAGCAAGACAGTACGCAGCAACATCTGCAGCACAACAGCAGATCTTGCTGCTGCTCTGCTGCTGGAGGGAGAATGGGGAGACATTGCTGCTGCTCTTATGTCTATGCTTTCTGCTGCTGCTGCTCCTGCTGCTGCTGCTGCTGCTGCTCCTGCTGCAGCAGCTGCTGCTGCTGCTGCTGCTGCTGTGCAGCAGCAGCAGGCAGCACTACAAATCCTAACAGACATCATTCCGTCTCTCTCTCCCTATATACAAACGCAGCAAGAGAAGCAGCAGCTTGCTGCTGCTCTTCTTTATACACTATCTGCTGCAGCAGAAACAGAAACGAATGTTGAGGCTCTCGCGCTCCTTGTTGCTCTTGTTGAAGACGGACAGAGAGGTTTGCTGCTGCTGCTGCTNATGTTGAGGCTCTCGCGCTCCTTGTTGCTCTTGTTGAAGACGGACAGAGAGGTTTGCTGCTGCTGCTGCTCCTGCTGCTGCTGCTGCTGCTGCTGCTGTTGCTGCTGCTGGTGTTGTTGTTGCTGCTGCTGGTGGTGTTGTTGTTGCTGCTGCTGCTGTTGCTGCTGCTGTTGCTGCTGTTGTTGCTGCTGTTGTTGTTGCTGCTGTTGTTGTTGTTGTTGTTTGTGTTGTTGTTTTTGCTGCCGGTGTTGTTGTTGCTGCTGCTGCTGTTGTTGTTGTTGCTGTTGTTGTTGTTTTTGCTGCTGCTGCTGTTGCTACTGCTGCTGCTGTCCTTGCTGCTGCTGCTGCTGCTGCTGGGGGTGTGATAATGATGCTGCCGCTGCTGCTGCTGTTTCTGCTGCTGCTCCTGCATGCTCTGCTGCTGCTGTTGCTGCTGCTGCTGCTGCTGCTGCTGCTGCAGGTGTGTATAGGAATGTTGCAACAGCAGATGCTCCTATCTCGCTGCTTGTTGTTGCTGTTGTTGAGAGGGCGCTGCAGCAGGCAGCAGCAGAAACAGCACAGGGGGAAACCCCAGACTTCCAGCTGGCCGAGAGGTACACCCTGCTGCTGCTGCTGCTGCTGCTGCTGCTGCTGCTGCTGCTGCTGCTGCTGCTGCTGCTGCTGCTGCTGCTGCAGTGGCTGTGTGTCAGTGTTAGCAGCATCGTTGCTGTTGAGCTGTATTAAACTGCGCCGCATCTCTCTTTTTATTTACCCTTCATTCCTCTTCCTCCCGCTGCTGCTGCTGCTGCTGCTGCTGCTGCTGCTGCTGCTGCTGCTGCTGCAGGGCGTTGGGTTTGGTGGTGCAGCTGGTGGAGGGAGACAGAGGGGGCGGTGCTGCGCTGCTGAAGCCGCAGCTGTCTTTGCTGTTTTTTTATTTGTTAGCTTTGGCCAACGCAGGCAAAGAGCTGCCAGATCTTGCTGCTGAGGCAGATGCTGCTGCTGCTGCAGCAGCAGCAGCAGCAGCAGCAGCAGCAGCAGCAGCTGCAGCAGCAGGTGCAGGTCCAGCAGGCGCAGCAGGCCAAACCCAAGCAGCAACAGCAGCAGGAGCAGCAGCAGCAGCAGCAGCTCGGTCTGTTGCTGGTGCTGCATGCGCAGCAGCAGAAGAGAAAGCAGCAGGAACGGAGACAATAAGGAGAATATCTATCGAAGCATTGCTGTGTTACGCGGAGACAAAACCCCACACCCTTTTGGGGTGTATAGGCAGCTTAAAAGAGTTAATATCGACGCTGCTGCGCTGTCTGCTAGAAGCAGAAAAAGATGAATATACACCCTGGTTTGAAACAGGAGAAGAAAATGATGATGTATGCTGCTGCTGCTGCTGCTCCTGCTGCTGCTGCTGCTGCTGCTGCTGCTGCTGCTGCTGCTGGTGCTGGTGGTGATGGTGGTGATGATGGAGATGTTGGTGTTGTTGCTGTTGGTGTGTTTGTCGTTTTTTTTTGCTGCTGGGTTTGCTGCTGCAGCTCTTGCTGCTGCTGCAGCAGCAGCAGCATGCAGATACACAGCAACAGCAGCAGCAGCAGCAGCANTGCAGCTCTTGCTGCTGCTGCAGCAGCAGCAGCATGCAGATACACAGCAACAGCAGCAGCAGCAGCAGCAGCAGCAGCAGCATGTGTGTGTGTGTTGTGTATAGGAGCAGCGAATGTACTGCATAGGGGAGGAGGGCCTGGACCGTCTGGCTCGCGCATACGAAGTTGACGACGACGACAGCAGCAGCAGCAGCAGCAGCAGCAGCAGCAGCAGCAGCAGCAGCAGCAGCAATAAGAGACGTCAAAAGAAGCAGGAAAGCATATCAGCAGCAACACATATTCTCCCTCTTCTTGCTGCTGAGCTTAAAATATATTTAAATAAAGATAAATGGATTTATAGGTTTGCTGCTCACATCGCCATCGCCCAAACAGCAGAATATCTCCCCCCTAATGATGAGCAGCAACTTGCTGCTGTTGTCGATACTGTTGCTAAGGTTCGTGCTGCTGCTGCTGCTGCTGCTGCTGCTGCTGCTGCTGATGTTCGTGTTGCTGCTGCTGCTGCTGCTGCTGTTGATGTTAG
>NW_013571614.1:778-1058 GCF_000499745.2 Eimeria mitis | reverse complement strand
ATATATATATATATATATATATATATATATATATATATATATATATATATATATATCCATCCCTGTGCATGCATGCATGCATGCAGGGTTTATGTGACGTGGACTACCGCGTGCGTTTTGGGGCTTGTCAGTGTGTGGGTCAGCTGGCGCTGGATCAGTCTCCGCTGCTGCAGCAGGAGTATGCACATTTGCTGCTGCAGCCGCTCGTCGCTTGCTTCTCGGACCCAGTAACTTATACACTATGCACCTTTATTTATTTATAGAGAGAGAGAGAGAGAGA
>NW_013571614.1:0-678 GCF_000499745.2 Eimeria mitis | reverse complement strand
CTTGCTTCTCGGACCCAGTAACTTATACACTATGCACCTTTATTTATTTATAGAGAGAGAGAGAGAGAGAGAGAGAGAGAGAGATAGCTAGCTAGCTAGCTAGCTAGCTAGCTGGATATATAACTGGATAGCTAGCTAGCTAGCTAGCTAGCTAGCTAGCTAGCTAGCTGGGTAGCTCGTCAGATGGGTAGGTAGCTAGCTATCCGGTTAGCTAGCTCCTGAGCTAGCCACCTACCTAGCTAGCCAGCTAGGTAGCTAGCTAGCTCGCTAGCTAGCTAGCTAGCTAGCTAGCCATTGCTTGTGTGTGTGTGTATATATATACAGACAGCGCGAGTGAGGAGCCACGCATGCGCCGCGTTTGTGAATTTTGCTGAAGAGCTGGAGCAGCAGCAAATGCTGCAGGTGCTGCCGGTGGTTATGCCCAAGGTCCTTGAGCTCGCAGACACCTCATCCCGTAAACCCTCATAAACCCTAAACCCTCATAAACCCTAAACCCTCATAAACCCTAATAAACCCTAATAAACCCTAAACCCTTGAAAACCCTTAACCACAAAGAAACCTCACTACATATAAACACCAGCTCTGCACTCGTCCCCGCTACAACAGCAACAGCAACAGCAGCAGCAACAGCAGCAACATACATATATATATATATATATATATATATATATATATATA
>NW_013571613.1:5593-6328 GCF_000499745.2 Eimeria mitis | reverse complement strand
ACGCAAAGGAAGAAACATCAAACACCATTGTATCTAAAAAGCCGGAAAGGTTGGGACGTCGCAATGACTAGCATGACATGGGACATACGTTCTGCGGATTGCGCATGCAACCCGCGCTAGCATCTGGTGGCTGTAGGCCACCCCACCAAACCGCGATGTTGTGGCTGCTAAGTGGGGCATGATGAGAACGAAGGCTCATCCTGCTACTGGTGGCATCGTTATTGTTCGTATCCATACCGCAAATTCAGGGCCTGAGGACACGCACAGCCTAGGTGATCGAGAATTCTGCGATTCTTGGTCCACCTCCTGTGTGAAATGCAACAAACTGGCTTGCTAACAGCTCACAAAAGTGTTGCACTCGTATTACACGTTTCCAGGAAAAACGCTGGAGCTACAGAAACCATTAATCTGCAGGGACGTTTGTCAGCCTTATCGCACTTGTCGCAACAAAAAACGCTACTCCACCCACAGGTAAAGGGCTGAGAGACGTGAAATTGACATAACCCGCCCTACAGACAATGCGTGATACAACTGGTCTGCGTTACTTGCTCGGTGCGCTCCGCAAGTTACCGTGGACCTTCTCTGTGGCGGCAAACTCATGCCAAACGCCAGCATCCCTGTGCAGTAGCTGGGGTGTCTCTCCTCTCGTGGCAGGAGTCTTCGCGTTCAGCGACTCTAGGCGTCAACAACACTTCTTGAAGCATACTATCTGCATAAGCGCAGCAAACTAGTTCT
>NW_013571613.1:0-5493 GCF_000499745.2 Eimeria mitis | reverse complement strand
CAAGGAGAAGCGCGTGCAAACCTGTGCTAAGAAATTCGGGTTTGTTGGAACGCTGCAGACGAAGATAGTTTGTGTTTCTAAACCGCGGCCACAGCGTTGCAAGAGCAGTGAACTTTCTGTGGGGGTGCTAGCGTTCACCTTACAAGAGTAAGCACACCCAAACTAACCAGCCGCAAGTTATGCTCAAGCGGGTCGCTCTCACGACCAAAGCGTGCTCCTGGGAAACCAAATATTTGGAGGGAAAACAGCAAGGCATTCGACGAAGCTGGCGTTCTAGAACTGAGAACGGTGGCAGCTGCAGTCGCCATAAGGGCTGCTGCCTGCATTTTCCAGGTGCTGCATGTAACGAAATGAACTCACTGCCTGGTGCGAGGATCGTCGTTGTAGCGATGCGGCACCTTGGAATTATTGTGACAGGTTTCACTGCGTCGAAAAAAATCGGCCCTACCCTTGAAAAAGCATGCACAATATTTGGCAAGCATGGGTATGTGTGCGTTCTGCGGGATTCATTTTGTCTTCTGCAAAAGGCTTAGGCAGTGCAGTCTACAAACAAATCTACATACTGAGGGGTTCAACGTATCGGCAACGCGCTTCTTGAAGCCACAGCGCCACTGCCGGCCGCAAAAATGGAGGAAATCACATTACAACGCAAAGAAAAAACATCAAACACCATTGTATCTAAAAAAACTGGAAAGGTTGGAACGTCGCATTGTCTGAGGTGCCATGGGGCCTACTCCCTGCGTCCTGCTCAGGGATATCCTCTAATACTATGGGCAGGAGGCACGGCGAATGATGTCAAAGCAAAACGCCTATTTGTGCCGTTGTTGGGCTTCCCAGGCTGCCAACGCCGAAGGCGCCCCCCCACGCATGCTCTAGAGATATTGGTGCTCTACGTTGCTCGACCCATCTATTGTATGCACAGGGCACGCTGAAGAGGAATTCTGGTTCTGCCTTGCTGTGTGAGAACAACCATCATACACGATCGCGTGTTTTTCTCTATATGTCCAGAATGCGGACAAACCTGGGATTCCATCAACGATTTAGCTGCATCAACACCATTCAACTTCCTCGCGCGTGTCACACCTAAGAGCGGCACTGTACGGGTAGCTAAAGGCCACAGACACGCGGGAACTTCACTGCACTCACTCTACAGAGAATCTAGCACACACCACAAGTTTTGCCTTGCCCATCCTGCAGATAATTCCTGACACGGCTAGCCTGTTTTACTTGCTCTTTAGCGCCCATAAGCTATATAGTGTGCCTCTTTTGCTGCAATAAGCTAGTGCCAAACCTCACCGCTAAAGCAGGAGCAGAGCCCCTCCTTTTGTCACTGGAACCTTCACGCACAGCGCGTCTTTGCGGCTTCAAGATTCCATGAAACACACTGTCTGTTTGAGCAAAGCAAAATACATCCCACGTCTTTACACTGTCATTGGCAGGGAAAACTACGTGCAAATCTAGTAAAAAATTCCTGCGTGTTGAAGGGCTATTCTCGAAGATACTTGCTATGGCGAAATACCGAAGCATGGACTTGCAAGCGCCTTAGACCCTTTAAGCCTAGTATGGCGTTTCACGTGAAGGGTTCACGTCCCGCAAACTAAGCGGTGCCAGGGTGAGTACAAAACGATTGTGAGGTAGATGCGTGAACGGCAGACAACCAAAGTCAAAGTCCAGGGTCCGGCGAACTGCATGAGGGTATCAAAATCCTTTATAATGGCTGCAACTTGCCTCATCACTGTGGTCAATTAACAAGACAGCTTCTGGTAACGTGAAGCACCGACCATTTTAGAATACAGCGAGTTTGCCAAGCAAGTTTCAGGGAGCATCACAATCAACAACTAATCAAGAAGAGCGATCGTTATTTCTGCAAACCGACAACTCCGTGTGTGTGGATTGCAACGAGATGCCGTGATTGGCTATCCAGTTTTGTGAAGCTCTTACGTCGCAATGGTGGGCATTTGGACAGGAGCTGTAATTTACAAGCCGCTTGTTCGACAACGGGATGCAAGCATGGGTCGCTACGAATAACGAGAAACGGTGGAAAATTGACAAAGCGAAGCCGGATATCTCGCACAGTAGGGACAAGTGCACTAAACGTTTCTACATGATGTAGTGACGCGACCGTTAATCAAATCATCACGCGCGATAAGCTAGTTGTTGATTGTGATGCTCCCTAAAACGCACTTCCTGCGTGCACATTGCGATGCCCAGTAGAAGATGACACTCCATGCAGGCACACAGGGAGCATATTTTATCTTCGGGCTTCCTAAGGAATGCACTCGTAAGAAGCGCACGCTCGAGACATCCGAACAGTTTCCGTATCGTAGAGGAGCATTTGAGGAACGGTTTTCATTCTGTTGACTAAAACAAAAACCACAGTATGCAACGTATTGGCTGCAAATACTTTGTAGGAGTAGCCCCACATAAAACCTGCAATTGTGACGTAAGCCGTTAGTCCGCCCGGCACCGGTGCAGCGCAAACGATATTTAGCAAAATATACCATCAGCATCGTCGACATACAGCACCACGAAAGGTTAATGACGAACAGCGGCTCCTAACCCTCCGGAAGCGGCACCTTTCAGCGTAGACTTTCTTTTGCAGAAGGATGCCTAACGACACTAATCAGCAAGGTTCGCCGTACGAGCGTGTTCCAAGTACAACAGTATGCTGTTTGACCGGGGCGAATCTGCGTCTCCTGGACTAAAACGCATTTCATCTCCATTAACAGACATGGCTAGAAACCCTAACAGTTTCAAGCGCAGATCAGAAGGCGAAAACGTTGGGAATTGCAAGGGAGGCGCGGTGATTGCCAATTCGAGATCACTGTACCCCGTACGCTACTGCGCTGCAAAGTCGGGCATTTGGACACGGGGGTTGATTCACAAGGCACTTGCTCTACAGCGTAGTTCAGGCATGCAGTGCTACGAATAACGACAAACCCTATAACATTGACAAAACCAAGCCGGATATGCCGAGCGATACAGAAAGCTGAAGTTTGATCCACCTCAAAAGCTTCCACACGGCATTCTCTTGTGGATGCGGGTCCGACAAGGAACCATCTACTACCCTCGGGCTCCTAGTACAACCAGATACGATCGCGACCGTCTGGACAATGTCGCGTGAATATGGGTTCTGCTGACGGATTATCTTGGAGTACCAAAACATCGAGGCTATGGTGAAATTATATCCATTCTACCAATATCCTCAGCTTATGGAGCCCTATCCTTCATGCGTTGATACGGCAAGATCATTCGTCAGCAGAAACCATATTCGCACGACCGCGCCCAGACGGTCGTTTCCTCTGTATTGCTTCTTAACGCGAAAGCACTCCAGAGGCGTTCTTCTTAAGAGACACTTGGCGAGAATCGCTGCTCACAGTGGAGATGTACTGCTAGGAGTCAGTACAATAACCGTCTGGCGAGAACTAGTCGTTCAGACTTCAAAGCCATTAAGTGCTTCAGTAGGTGCAGTAAGAAGTACAAAGGGCATGTAGATAAGCCAAATGTGTACAGTGCATCCATCTTCCCTGTCATCGCGCCTCTGTGAGAATAATATAGGCTTCCAGTTCAACCCGGCTTCCAGAGCCTAAACTGTACGTGCACTGCAGTCATCAAAAAAGGTATGGCATCGATGCCCATCGTTAAAAAAAATTAAAATGAACATGCAAAGGGATAAAGAGAATTACAGAAAAATCGGGACTGTAACGCTGACCTACATAAGGTAATGCACCGCAATACCACAGTACCACTCAGTACATTTTCGAAGGAGACGCACGCTCTGCGGGCAACACACGCTAATGGATTCAAAATATCTACATTCACCTCAAACGTGCAAACGGTAAGCACCATTATCATTTGATACATTAAGCACACTTTCACCAACTCGACCAGGTGCGGATGGGGATGAATTTGCTGTGCATTCGAACAGTAACGCGACACTACAACTACTGTAGCGAACCTCATTCAACACACTTCATTCCGTTACGCAAGAAACCTGCGTGGCAAAAAACATCGAAGTGTATGTATATTGCAGTTGATCAACGATGTTCACTGCAGCTTCTTACGACACAACGACTCCCACAGCACGAAAAGTGTATTGCTGTAATGAATCACATCGTGCACATTTCTTGACTGCATTCCGTCCTGAAGGAAATGAATCGCCTGTAAATTAACTGTCTCAGAGTCCTTGTGTGCAGAAAAACACACTACATGTGCTAAACACTAAAGCCACTCACGGCAGCGGAGCCAAACAAAAAGGCCGAATAAAGCATCTAGCCTACACACACACTTCAAGCACCACTAGCTACGCACCTCCTGCATATTTCGCATAGCAACCGAAGCAATTGGTGCACGTGAAAGCCACTACATCTGAAATAGTAAACATATTGCGTGGAGTCTCCTAGCTCGGGCAGCTCGGGCAAATGCAGCGCGGCAAAGAGATGTTTCCCTCTCCCACCACCTTGGAAGAGGCTGCATCTGGAAATGTGGCTTACTGGAGAAATGAGTGCAACGGTTGATCTTGCATGCAAGACCCCTAAGCGCATGCCTGGAAGGCAAGAAACTGGAAAAGTGAAGCCTTGCACAACCGTCGCATTCCTTTACAATCGTCCATGAGGCTGATACTCACGAGCGAAGCAACAGGAGGAGCACTGATGCTGTACGGGGCGCAAAAAGCAGTCGGGCATGAGCGAAGTCGACGGCGACGACCTTTATGCGGAACGGAATGCTTGAGCCGTGTGAGACCCAATCCTTGACCACTGTCCCATGATAATGTACCCGGGTTCTCCACCACAAAGAACCGTTTCACGCCTGCAGACGTAACTGTACCACCCAGCAGCGAATAGCATACAACTTTTCTACGCTATGCAAAATTTTAGGGCGCTTAGACAAAGAACATGTTGCAGATTCGCAGACATTTCCCATCCAAGTGAACGCCCGGGTGAACTGTCTGACCCTGGGAGTGCTCCCACGCGAAATGCAGCGCAACCCTGGGACTTTGTAGGCAGTTATGCTTCAACTCAACAAGCAGTGTACGCCGTAATTGACGCCATCCAGTTTTGTTCGAGCCATTATCAGAGGCGCGTAGAAGCATTACCCAGTCATCTCAATCGCCCAGGGTTCATTTTCAATGCCCAATCCCCACTATCTGCACAAATGACACCGGCATATCTTCATTTCTGTGCGATGTTCTAAGTCGCAAACGACAGCAACGTGTCTCACGAAGTCATTATCTGCAAAGCTAGACTAACCCAGAACATCCCAACGCAACCTTCCATGGCCATTCTATGCCTAAAATTATCGCGCTAATCGCACATAAAAGGGACGTCACACGTATGCAGGCATGATACACAGTTACGCACTTTCTGAGTATTTTCGACAACAACCGAGGAAATTAGTGCACGTGAGCGCCGCACACATCAACCGCGCTCCCGAGAAATAGCTGGCGTTATTCGACGCAAACAAGGAAAACGTGTGAAAACACGTCTTCTGCCA
>NW_013571612.1:6184-6517 GCF_000499745.2 Eimeria mitis | reverse complement strand
TTGATGAGGACGTCCTAGGGACTGCAGCAGCAGCAGCAACAGCAGCAGCAGCAGCAGCAGCAGCAATGCCGGCAGCAACTGCAGCAGCTGGGGGGGGATCCGCAGCACCATTCAGCAGCGTGCAGAAGCTGCAGCAGCAGCAGCAACAGCAGCTGCAGCAGCAGCAGCAGCAGCCTATATCAGAGCCAAGCTCCGCAGCCGCAGCTGGAGGAGCAGCAGCAACAGCAGCAACAGCAGCAGCAGCAGCAGCAACAGCAGCAGCAGCAGCAGCAGCAACAGCAGCTCCACCGCTTTCAGGTCGTCCGGTCCGCCGTCAGTACCGTTCTTCTCCTG
>NW_013571612.1:3328-5471 GCF_000499745.2 Eimeria mitis | reverse complement strand
CAGCAGCAGCAGCAGCAGCAGCAACAGCAGCAGCAGCAGCAGCAGCAGCAGCAGCAGCAAGAGGAGCCTATTGAGGGGTGTTTGCTTCGCTCTATAAGATATGTGGGGCTAGAGAACCTGGGCGCTACCTGCTATATGAATGTCTTCATACAAACTTTGTTTATGAATATACACTTCAGGCGCGCGCTGCTGCTGCTGCCCACGCTGCAGCAGCTGCAGCACGCAGAGCTGCTGCTGCAGCAGCAGCAGCAGCAGCAGCAAAATACACACAGCTACCCGCATGTCATCTGCATCGATGATAACGATAGCCAACAGCAGCAGGAGCAGCAGCAGCAGGAGCAGCAGCAGCAGCAGCAGCAGCAGCAGCAGGAAACTGCTGCTGCAGAGCCGCAGTCGTCGACCTCTGAGATCATCAAAGCTGCACCAGAAGCGGGAGAAGCAGCAGCAGCAGCAACAGCAGCAACAGCAGCAGCAGCAGCAGCAGCAGCAGCAGATGAAGCAAAACGCATAAGCGGAGAACCCCATGAGGCTGCTTCGGGTGTATGGCCACCTGCTGGAGCGACAGCAGCAGGCGAGGCTCAGAGCAGCAGCAGCAGCAACAGCAGCAGCAGCAGCAGCAGCAACAGCAGCAGCAACAGCAGCAGCAACAGCAGCAACAGCAACGGCAGCAGCAAAACAGATCTCACGAAGGGCGCTTCCAGTACAGCAGCAGCACCAGCAGCAGCACCAACAGCAGCAGCAACAGCAGCAGCAGCACCAACAGCAGCAGCAGCAGCAGCAGCAGGAGATAGCCACCCCCCATGGGCATTGGACGAAGCAACAGCAGCAGCAGCATGCAAGTGGCTGTGCAGCAGAAGATATTCTCTCGTTGCTGAGCTGCAGCGTATATTTTCTCTGCTGCAGTGCGGTGTACAGGCAGCTCTGAGGCCCCAGTCTTTAGCTGATCTTCTTGCTGATGATCTATCCTGTCAGGTACCTGCTGCTGCTGCTGCTGCTCCTGCTGCTCCTGCTGCTGCTGTTGATGATGCTGTTGATGATGCTGTTGATGATGCTGCTGCTGCTGCTGCTGTTAATGATGCTGCTGCTGCTGTTAATGCTGCTGTTGTTAATGCTGCTGCTATTGCTGCTGGTGGTTCTATTGCTGCTGATGATGCTATTGCTGTTGCTGCTGCTGCTGCTGCTGCTGCTGTTATTGCTGCTGCTGCTGCTGCTGCTGCTGCTGGGGTGTCATCCTGAGGGCTTCAATTTGCTACTAATTCTATCTTACCTGCCCTTTCTTTTTTTCTCTTTCACTTGTTTTTTTTTTATTTTTTGTTCTTTTTTCTGCTGCTTCCCCCCCACATCCTGCTGCTGCTGCTGCTGCTGCTGCTGCTGCTGCTGCTGCTGCTGTGTATACACTAGGAGGACGCGAACGAGCTGCAGCACCGGCTGCTGGAGATGCTCGAAGCAGAGCTTGGGGGCTGCTGCAGCCCGTGGAATTTTTTGCCTTCTCTTTTTCGTGGGGCTCACATGCAGGCTGTTTGCTGCCGCTGCTGCAGCTACACGGGGAGGAGAGAAGAGAACTTCTATCAGCTCAGCTGCAGCTATAAACTAGATAAAAAACATAAAGAGGATAAGGAGAAAGTACTGCTGCTGCAGCAGCAGCAACAGCAGCAGCAACAGCAGCAGTTGATGCAGTTGCAGATGCAGCAGCAGCAGCAGCAACAGCAGCAGCAACTGCAGCAGTTTGGAAACGCTACTGCACCTGCTGCTGCTGCTGCTGCTGCTGCGGGTGCTGCTGCTGCTGCGGCGGCAGGGGGAGGGGGCGATGCACTCGATCCGTTGCAGCAGCAACAAATTTATCTGCAGCAACTGCAGCAGCAGCAGCAACAGCAACAACAACAACTGCAGCAACAGCAACAGCAGCAGCAGCAGCAGCAGCAGGCAGCAGGGGAGAGACGTACAGGGACTAAGAGGGAAAGAGGAGGAGCAGCAAAGAACAGCAATACCCATATGCAGCAGCAGCAACAGCAGCTACAGCAGCAACTGCAGCAGCAGCAGCAGTTGCTTCTATTACAGCAGCAGCAGCAGCAGCAGCAGCAGCAGCAGGTTGTTAGTGGATTGGGTTTAGACGCCAGCAGCATGTTTGGTTCTGCTGTGTCTT
>NW_013571612.1:2970-3256 GCF_000499745.2 Eimeria mitis | reverse complement strand
CCCCCCAGCAGCAGCAGCAGCAGCAGCAGCAGCAGCAGCAGCAGCAGCAGCAGCAGAGCGCAGCAGCTGGAGACTAGGTGAAGACCTCGCGCGGCAGTTTCAGCGTACTGAGCTGCTGCGCGGCGATGCAAAATATTTTTGTCCCCTTTGTAAAGAAAAAAGAGAAGCTAAGAAAAAACTACAACTTTCTCTGCTTCCTCCTTATCTTCAGGTTTGTTTTTTTTAATTAAATATATATAAATTAATATAAATTAATTTATTTATAAATATATAAATATAAATAAAT
>NW_013571612.1:2022-2870 GCF_000499745.2 Eimeria mitis | reverse complement strand
TATATATATATATATATATATATATATATATATATATATATATATATATATATATATATATGTATAAATAGATAGTTGTAAAGAAAAAAGAGAAGCTAAGAAAAAACTACAACTTTCTCTTCTTCCTCCTTATCTTCAGGTTTGTTTTTTTATTTAAATAAATAAATATAAATTAATATAAATATAAATTAATATAAATTAATTTATAAATATAAATATATTTAGCTGTAAATGTATATAGTTGTAAAGAAAAAAGAGAAGCTAAGAAAAAACTACAACTTTCTCTTCTTCCTCCTTATCTTCAGGTTTGTTGTTTTTTTTAATTAAATAAATATAAATATAAATTAATTAATTAGTTAATATAAATAAATTAATTTATATAAATAAATAAATGGCTATACAACAAGCAAAGAAAAAACTACAACTATCTCTTCCTCCTCCTTATCTTCAGGTTTGTTATTTTAATTAAATTAATATAAATTAATATAAATAAATTAATATAAATAAATTAATTTATAAATATATATATATATATATAAATATATAGATAGATGCATAGGTATACAACAGGCAGAGAAAAAACTACAATTCTCTCCTTTTCCTCCTTATCTTCAGGCTTGTTATTATAAATTATTTAATATAAATAAATTAATATAAATAAATTAATATAAATAAATTAATATAAATAAATTAATATAAATAAATTAATATAAATAATATATAAATATATAAATATATAAATGTATAAGTAAATAGCTATACAGCAAGCAAAGAAAAAACTACAGTTCCCTCTCTTTCCTTTTTCAGGTTTGTTATTAACTAGTATACTAAAAATTTATTTGTATTTA
>NW_013571612.1:505-1253 GCF_000499745.2 Eimeria mitis | reverse complement strand
ATATATATATATATATATATATATATATATATATATATATATATATATATATATATATATATAATACATAGTTATAAATATAATCATTATATTTGTCTTTGTCTTTATGTTTGTCTTTGTCTTTATCTTTCTTTGTGGATTTCCCTGTCTTTGTTTTTTTATTTGTCTTTGTCTTTGTATTTGTTTTTTTATTTGTCTTTGTCTTTGTGTTTGTTTTTTATTTGTCTTTGTCTTTGTTTTTTTATTCGTCTTTGTCTTTGTATTTTATTTGTCTTTGTCTGCTCCTGCTGCTGGATGCTGATGCTCTCGTTGCTGCAGCAGCAGCTGCTGCTCGTGTTGTTGCTCCTGCTGTTGCTGCTGCTGTTGCTGCTGCTGTTGCTGGTGCAGTTGTATTTGGTGTTTGTTGTTTGGTTTACTACAGCAGCAGCAGCAGCAGCTGCTGCTGCTGCTGCTGCAGCTGCTGCAGCAGCAGCAGCAGTTAGTGTGTTTATTCTCCCAATTCTTGGCGTCCTACTATAGTTTCTGTGTGTGCGTCTGCTGCTGTTTGTGCTGCTGCTGTTGCTGCTGCTGCTGCTGCTGTTCTGCTGCTGCTGTTGCTGCTGCTGCTGCTGCTGCTGCTGCAGTGCCGTTGGGGGGGAGTATCCCTCTCTCTGAAGCGGGGCCCCTGGCTAGCTGCTACCGCCTGTTTGCGGTGCTGCAGCACCAGGGGGCCTCTGCTGCTTCTGGCCACTATACAGCTATCATTCGA
>NW_013571612.1:0-323 GCF_000499745.2 Eimeria mitis | reverse complement strand
GAACGCCAACTGCAGCAAACCCGATGCAGCAGCAGCAGCACAGAAGAACCCCGTTGCAGCCAGCAGCAGGGGCAGTGACTCCTGCTGCTGCTGCTGCTGCTGCTGCTGTTGCTGCTGCTGCTGCTGCTCGAGCTCCTGCGGCTGCTCCTGCTGCTGAGGAGTTGAGTATGTACGGGGGAACCGCGTCTTCGCAGCCGCAGCAGCACATGCTGCAGCAGCAGCTGCAGCAGCAGCAGCAGCAACAGCAGCAGCAGCAGCAGCAGCAGCAGCAGGCTTTGTTGAACAGCTGCGCAGAAACGCTGCAGGCTATGCCTCCCCCCTCC
>NW_013571611.1:4187-4367 GCF_000499745.2 Eimeria mitis | reverse complement strand
AAAAAAAAAAAAAAAAAAAAAAAAAAAAAAAAAAAAAAAAAAAAAAAAAAAAAAAAAAAAAAAACTAGCAGCAGCAACAGCAGCAACAAAACAATAAAATAACAACAAACCCTAAACCCTAAACATAATAAAATAATAGTAGTAGCAACAAGAATTAATAATGAAACAATAGTACTCATA
>NW_013571611.1:3111-4018 GCF_000499745.2 Eimeria mitis | reverse complement strand
ATATATATATATATATATATATATATATATATATATATATATATATATATATATATATATATATGCAGCCTAGTACCTACCATATTAAACAATATTAATAGAAACACAGAAATAATATAATAAAAATAAATAAAAAGAAAAATTTTAATATAATAAAAAAAAATAAAAAAATAAAAAACGACAATAGTATAATATAAATAAATAAAAATAAACAATAATAATAAAAATAAATAAAAATAAAATAAATAGTAATATAATAAAAGTAAACAAAAATAAAAATAACAAAAATAATAAATAAAAATAAACAATAATAAATAAATAAAAATAATAATAAAGATATAATAAAAATAAACAAAAATAAAAAAAACAACACTAATAAATAAAAATAATAATAAATAAAAACAAACAATAATAATAATAGAAATAAAAATAAAAATAAATAAAAATAAATAAAAATAAAAATAAACAACAGTAGTAACAAAACAACAGTAATGATAAACAAAGGAACAACAAAAATAAAAAAATAAAAAAACAAAAAAAAATAAAAAAATAATAAAACAAACGAAACAACATAGAGTAAGATAACAATAAAAATAGAAGAAAAAGAAAAAATAAAAAAATAAAAAATAATACAATGAAAATAATAAAATAAAAAAACAAATAAAACAACAAAAATAAAAATAAGGAGAATAAAGAACAACAAAAATTAATTAATTAATAAAATAAAACAAAAATAATAAAAAAAAATAAAAAAATTAATTAGAATAAAGTAAAAGAATAAAAATAAAACAACAAAACAAAAAGCAAGAAACCAATAAAAATAAAAAAGAAAAATAAAAAATAAAATAAAAATAAAAATAAAAATAAAAAGAAAGCGGTAGTTTTTGTCTTTTTAAGAAGACATCAA
>NW_013571611.1:2266-2991 GCF_000499745.2 Eimeria mitis | reverse complement strand
AGCTAGCTAAACACACAGCTAGCTAGCTAGCTAGCTAGCTAGCTAGCTATCTAGCTAGCTAAACACACAGGTAGCTAGCTAGTTAGCTAGCTAGCTAGCTAGCTAGCTGACTAGCTAGCTAGCTAGCTATAGTAGAGGTTGAAGCGGGCGTTGTTTATATTCGATAGACAGCAGAAACCCTAAACCCTAACTAACTAAACCCTAAACCCTAGCTAAACACTAAGCCTAAGTTAACCCCTAAACCCTAAACCCCACACCCTAATTAAACCCTAAACCCTAAGCCCTAATTAAACCCTAAACCCTAAACCCTAATTAAACCCTAAACCCTAATTAAACCCTAAACCCTAAACCCTAACTCAACCCTAAACCCTAAACCCTAATTAAACCCTAAACCCTAAACCCTAACTCAACCCTAAACCCTAAACCCTAATTAAACCCTAAACCCTAAACCCTAGACCCTAATTAAACCCTCTATTTGGGTTGTAAAAGAAAAAGAAATCGGATTAGCTTGCAGCTGCATATCACCGCAGCAGCAAGCGGAGATGCCGTGCTGCCTAGCTAGCTAGCTAGCTACCCCCTCAGCTAGCTAGCTAGCTAGCTACCCCCCTCCGCTAGCTAGCTAGCTAGCTACCCCCTCAGCTAGCTAGCTAGCTAGCTACCCCCTCCGCTAGCTAGCTAGCTAGCTACCCCCTCCGCTAGCTAGCTAGCTAGCTACCCCCTCCGCC
>NW_013571611.1:565-2166 GCF_000499745.2 Eimeria mitis | reverse complement strand
TGTAAAAGAAAAAGAAATCGGATTAGCTTGCAGCTGCATATCACCGCAGCAGCAAGCGGAGATGCCGTGCAGCCTAGCTAGCTAGCTAGCTACCCCCTCCGCTAGCTAGCTAGCTAGCTACCCCCTCAGCTAGCTAGCTAGCTAGCTACCCCCTCCGCTAGCTAGCTAGCTAGCTACCCCCTCCGCTAGCTAGCTAGCTAGCTAGCTAGCTAGCTAGCTAGCTAGCTAGCTAGCTAGCTAGCTAGCTAGCTAGCTAGCTCGTTTCCCGTGTGTTTAGTTCGCTACCCTTTCTGCTGAGCTCCAGCAGGGCAGCTGGCCTCCCCCGGTAGCCAGCCGGCTAGCTAGCTAGCTACAGCTAGCTAGCTACAGCTAGCTAGCTAGCTAGCTAGCTAGCTAGCTAGCTAAGGATTAGGCGAAGAGATCCTCTCTGTCGCCGACGTCTGCCTCTTGCTGCTCGAGTTGAGTAAACTGCAAGAAGTGAGCTGGCCTGTATATAAAAAAAAAAAAATAAAATAAAAAATAAAAATAAAATAAATATAAATAAATAAATACATATTAATATATAAATATAAATAAAATATTACATGGATAGAAATTTGTTTTTTTTTTTTTATTTTTATTAATGTACCTGTTTGGGGTGTATCGACAGCCATAAGGAAGAAAACTTAACACCAATAAAACTATAAAATAAAATAAAATAAATAAATATAAATAAATAAATATAAATAAATAAATAAATATAAATAAATAAATAAATAAAATAAAATAAAAACTATAAATATAAATAGCTGTGTGTTTCATCATAGAAATATTGGGGTGTATAGGCAGCCAATAAATTATAATTTTTAAGTAAATGCAATAAAAAAACCAAATAAAGAAAAAAATAAAATAAACAAATAATAAATAAAATAAAATAAAATAAAATAAAAAATAAAATAAAAAATAAAATAAAAAATAAAATAAAAAATAAAATAAAGAATTACCTCTGTGTCTCATTCTAAGTAAAAAACAAAACACCACAAAAACACTAACTTTTTCAATATATGCAATAAACAAAAAAAACAAAAAGGACAAAATAGACAAAACAACATATTTTATTTTATTTTATTTTATTTTATTTTATTTTATTTTATTTACCTGTGTGTTTCGTGATAGTAATCTTTAGGTGTATCTAACATTAAACTATATTTCATCGAACTCAAAACTAAACACCACTAAAACACTAACTTTTTAAATAAAAGCAATAAACAAAAAAAACAAAAACGACAAAATAAATAAAACAAAACAAAACAAAACAAAATAAAATAAAATAAAATAAAAAATAAATAAATACCTGTGTGTTTCGTGATAGTAATCTTTAGGTGTATCTAACATTAAACTATATTTCATCGAGGTAGAAAACTTAACACCCATAAAATTATAGTTCCAGTTTCCTCCTCCTTCTTGGGGAACCAAAAAGAAACCCGAAAAAACATCAGATAACAACACAGGTACTCTCTCTGCTAGCCCTTTTGTATAACCACCTGGGTTTGTTGTTGCATCCTAAACACAAATAAATAAATTTATTTTATTTATTTATTTGTTTATGATACACGCGGGAT
>NW_013571611.1:0-521 GCF_000499745.2 Eimeria mitis | reverse complement strand
AAAAAAAAAAAAAAAAAAAAAATATATATATATATATATATATATATATATATATATATATATATATATAAATTAAATAAATTAAATAAATTAAATATATAAATATATAGTAACAATTAATTTAATTAGTACAACCGGAAACAAAACGTTTATACAAAATAAATGAAAGAAATAAATATCAATAAAATAAAATAAAAAATAAAAAAAAATAAAAAAATAAAATAAAATAAAATACAGCAGAGAGAGAAAAGCATCACACATACAAACAACAAATACATAAATAAATAAATATAAATAAATAAATATAAAAAAATAAATATAAAAAAATAAACATAAAAGAATAAATAAATAGACAAATAAATAAACAAGCATATACAAACGACAATCAAACAAAAAAAAAACCAAAATAAACAAAAAACAAAAAAAACAAAAAAAACCAAAAAACAAAAACAAAACAAACAAAAACAAAAACCATATATACACTTGAAAAAAAAAAAAAAAAAAAAAAAAAAAAAAAAAAA
>NW_013571610.1:4856-6252 GCF_000499745.2 Eimeria mitis | reverse complement strand
GCTGTTTTCAGCACATTATACGCCCCACAACAACATGCCGTCGCGACGGTGCAAAGACGCGTGCACGCAAATGTCGACCAACCACTCCATGGAGCATATATTCAACTTATCGCTACGTTGCATGAACGGCGTCGTACAGCGTGTCTCACCTCAATCCAACGCACGGCCGTGACGCCTAAGGCTAGCTGAAAGCATCAGTAGATCGCCAGAGCTCAACATGCTGCTGAACAAGTTCCATTTTTCTTCACGCATTTTTGCGTGGAGCTAACCTTTTACCGTTTTGGCGTTCACTCGTTCAAACGACACTTTATCGAAAGCGATGGGAAATGTGTGAGCACGTAAACTCTACGGAGGCCGTAGGAAATCATCTGAACGTCCACAAAAGTTCAGCGAGGTCCAATCTCAATATATGCCCCTGGAGAATAACTGGAGTGCCCATCAATCCATGCGCGCGGCGTCGTGCCGATCATGGAAGCGCGATGGCGGAAAATGACCTTCCTTCTGGCAATGAGCAAGCATCATGATAAAGCAGTTCATTGTGCTTCCACGAAGGAACCTTAAGACGGTACACCTTTTCTAGTTGCACGTGCCCGCGTTCACATGGCAAGTATACAGTTGATCACCTACGCATCTGACCCGGGCTGCGGAGAACATCCACCGAATCNGTTCACATGGCAAGTATACAGTTGATCACCTACGCATCTGACCCGGGCTGCGGAGAACATCCACCGAATCCTGTGCCGTTCCCCGCTTGCGTGCCGAAGAAGAAATGCATTATAAGTGACAGCCCACACCTGGGAACGTACTCCCTACCGATTTTATGGGATTCCGCGTGAACCCCCTCACAAATTCAGCGAGCTGCAATGCCCATAATTGAGTCCTAGTGCTCACTCGCATGTCCTGCTTATCAAGCGCAGGACGCCGTCTCCATTATTTAGGAGCATTGCTGGACAAACCCGTTCTTCAGATCGACGAGCAAGGGAAGGAAAAAAGCAATTCACAAAGTGTCATAGCAGAGTCCGTCAAACGGGGCAGCTTTTCCAACGACAAGCCCCTGCTTTCAGATGACTCCAACGGAGCGCCCTTGCGTCTTACCTCAATTGTGGGTCATGTGCTTGCAAGCACAGCACCGATATCTTGATTATTCCAACAAATAACCAATTACAGATATTTCACAAGCAGATACGCCCAGTACACACACTTCTACAATCTGTATAACGCCAGATGGTAGCCCGGTTGAACACTGCTTGTGGCATTAAGTCGGCGTATTATGGCATCTTCCTTAGCCTTGCCGTCGCCCCCCAAAGCAGCCCCGACAGCGCAGTCCATGAGCACCTCCCAGACGCGAACTGTGCAATATAGTACAAAAACATCCTAAAGCGGAAGTGCATTTAAA
>NW_013571610.1:0-4830 GCF_000499745.2 Eimeria mitis | reverse complement strand
GCGTGTTGAGAAACCAAAGGCAACTTAAATTTGCTCTAGCGCACAGACTGAGTCACGCGAGTCCGCGTCGACAGCAGCACTTCCAGCCATTTGTAACTGGCATCAGAACAAAGTACGAACAGAACCAACGCGCGCGTTCAGGAACTATGACTATTGACGGTCTCTGACGAACCAGGGTACTGATCAGATTATGACAATCATAGTGAAGACTCAACGCCCCGAGAAAATATCACAGGTTGCATTGCTGCACGGCAATTTTCAGCACGTTCCTACTGCTGCCACAGAACACGTTTCACGTGCACGAAGCATATAACGCATTTATATGCTTCTCGGCATATAACGGCGTTATATGCATCCTGCATACGGCCCATGCTCTGCGTCCGACGGTCCCTCGGCGTTTTTGTCACCAAACCCTACCCATACTCACCTCACATCGCGGATATCGGCTATGCATACGAAGCCGCAGGTTCCAAACGGAGATCGATACATAGCATGAAGACCAGCANGAGGCCGGCCTGGTGCTACATCAAGACAAACACCGGCTGCAACAACCGGCCCAGATCGAGATTAGAAATGCGGTTAGAAATGTCAAAAACAAAGCGACGCATCATCTGTTCTTCCTTTATAGAGGATCTATCTAATATGCCGCTAGAAAAGCCAAAACGCTATAATCGTCTGCATCAATATAGGTGTGTACGGTTCGGGTCGGTTGTCGCTCCACTAAATCCTCCGCTGAACGATTTTTCATCTACCCGTGCAGCCCGTAATTACGGCGCAGATGCCGGTATTCATCAACCTATACGAAAGCAGAGAACGCCGTTAGAATGTGCTAACGCTACACGGAACGTCTGCTTGCCAGTTGATCACACCAATTTGTAGTCTTTCCGTCAACCTACGCTCAGGCGAAAACAGACTCAGCACATTTGCTGGGGACACTGAGTAAGCGCTGCTGCAAAACCCTGTTGCAGAGGCACGGGAAAATGCGAGTTCGCTGCGCTATAGTTATGCGAGCCACATGTTTGCGCGCAACTGTTTCAAGAATCCCCCCCGAGCTACGGGTTGCATCGCCGTTTATCTCAGCGCCACGACAGTGCAGTGCAGATTGCACATCTATCTCGCCTTGTTCTTCCCGCATAACATTTCCCCTTCTGTGACTACTCTCAAGTGCACGCAAAGTTCCGCTAACTGCAAACGAGCCTTGGCTACTTTAAACTGACTCAGATGTACACTTCCAATTTGCGGATAAAAGGGAACCTAGCACACCGGACGACGCAGCGAGTGGTCCGTGTGCCTCGTGCCATTCACCATATTGCCGCAAACTAAACAGAACCTCTCCTCAACGCCAAATAGAGACAGAGACGCGAAGCATATGAAACCTGCTAGACAAGCTGCAATCTCCTTGCCCAGCCTGTTCACGAATCGCACTGTGCCATAAGGAGGACCTTCGGTAGGGCCCTACACGCCGGAGAATCGAATGCCTCTTAAACGGCAAAAGCGTGTGACTGATTTGTCAGCTAATTGCCGGAAACATAACGAGAATGCAAGGGGGTCGTCTGTTCCTCGCAGTTCATTTTCCTGACGGAGCAGGCCTGATAATAAGATTGCCGTCATTATGAATAGGAGAAAACGAAACACGTGCCCATTAAAGAAGAAGCGTAGCTGTCGTTGTCTAGCTAAACTACTACCGAGATTACAACAACCGTAGCTGGTAAGCTCGACGACACTTTGAACTGCTACGGTTTGCATTGCTGCGCGGCAAGATCCAACACATTATAAACGCAAACCGCTATCGGGATATTGCATATAAGCGGGTCGGCATGGCGGATTGTCCCTCGACGTTTCCGACTATCACTTCTTCGCCCATCCAAACTCACCTCGTATATCTCCGGTACCGTTGCCAAGCCATTGTAGTGCAGACCGGCAGGCTATAAACGGCCAACGGTACACGGGATGGACACCAAAAATAAGTGGAGGCAGGCCCACTTTCTGTATCAATCGTTCGTTGCAAGCATAACGCCTGCCTGATGATACATCAAGTTAAACGCCGGTGGAAAGAGCCGATCTATACCGACTGTGGAAAAGACACTAAAATGTCCAAAACATCCAACCATATCGTTTGCGCTTTTATTACTGGCGATGCAGCTGTCGCCTTGCTAAAAAAACGGTGCTAAAAGCGCATGTATAAATATTTGTAAACACGGCTCTGGTCAGTTGGGGTTCCACTGTGTCGAATCCTTTGCTGAACCATCTTCGGTTGACTCGCCCAGCTTCGAAATATTGGATAGATATCCTTATTTAGCACTCCAGGCGCAAGCAGTAGGTGCTGTAAGATGCAACGTTTTCCGAAGGGTTTGTTGGTGTCCGTGCATGCGAAGTTGGGCAGAGATATCGCAGCAGGTCTAATACGAACCCAAGCGGTGGGCACCAACTCCCGGACGTTCGTTCAAAGTTCGAGGTGGATTGCGTACGCAGCCATACACACGCTTAGTGCTTCTGGAGGCTCGCGCAACGTCTGACAGATGTGCTTATCGCACGAAACTGCACACATTTCTTTCTGCACCTGCGCAGCATCCAGCAGCTCACTACTAATGCTCGTCGCCACGCGCCGTGCCACGCGCCGTACAAATATCCTTCTCTAGGGCCCTACACTCCATAAAACCAGTGCCTCATAAACGTCAAGGGGACCCTGAGGGTAACGAACGCATGAGAAAGCGAATGAAAGCTTACAGTTGTCGCTAGCTTTTTGCAGTCAGGAGAGCTAGTTCAGCTGTCGTTTTCAACACGCGCCACAGCTGCCAGCACGAAGTATGAACACAACAATCGCATGTTCTAGAGCCATGAGACTTGACTATCTTTGCTCACCGGGGCTATTTCCGAGACTACAACCGTCGTCGCTAAGCTCAACGCCACAACAGGATAAGTGCAGATGACTCCTGAACTACTCACCATACAAGGACTATACTACGCGTGAGAAAATTACACCGCGGACATAGACAAGACCGCCCTTTCTCAGGCTATGGTGGCCGCTTCTAGCATTCAGCATGCGTTGTACCAACTCACCTCAAGGCGCCGAGAAATGCCGTCCTCACAAAGCGGACAAGCTATCCGATAGCTTGCTACGCCATATCCATATATCAGTGCATCATGAGCCTTGCAAACCGTCAAACGCGTACTTTGCCACAGTATATCATTCCCTGCTTCTCATTTGACTATGTCAAGCGATCCCGTTGAGTGGTCTGTGGACCCCCCGCACGACATTTGGTGAGCAGTGACAACAGCTGTTTCGGATTCTTGAGATACAAATTGGCTTTGGGATACGACAAACAGTAAGCCGATGGCGCAGTCTGTCGACACGCGAAGCAAGCAACATGTCTCAGGTTAACACAAGCCCCTGGCCTTGACTTCGAAGGATAGCTTCAAGCGTCTGTGGATCTCCACAACACAACATGCTGCATAGAGGCGTTTACAAACCATGCCATGTGCATATGGTGCATGTTAAATGTATACCACTTAGCTTTTATCGTGCTGTTTACGTACATGCTAAGGCAGGCATCTCGTTGGAATTAACATTCTGTACACCACAGGAACAACCTGGGTGTCTCTTAGCATCTGCTTGTGGACGCAACCTTCTACAGTTTTGGCGTCTACACGCTAGAATGGAAGTAAATAACCAGTGACAGACCGATCGCATATGAGTACATATGCCCTACCAATGTCGCGGCAATCCGCTTGAACCTCCACACATATTCAGCAAACGCGTGCGCGTGCCTCGGGAAGAAATGTTTTTCCTGTCGTGCACTTGACGTATTGCAGATGATTGAAGAGCATTACCGGCGATGACCAATCCGGAAGCAACCGCCGCTCGCCTCATTGCGAGCAGCAGTAGCAGCAGCAGCAGAAAGATGCGGCGTGCAGCAACGACGCAGCCCCCGTAGGCGTTTGTGAGGACCCGTTGGATGGTACAGTTCCTCTCGTTGGTATATCCTGCTTAAATATCACAGAATTGCAAGGGACACGCAATGCGCCTAATCTGGCATCAAATAGTTTTCCATTTAGGCGATCATAAGGAGAAACAGCGAACGTGACAGGCCAAATCGTGGGACGTACTCCCTACACATGTCCCGGAAAACTGCCTGCTCATCGCGACAGACTCAACAAACTCTAATGGCAATGAAGATGCCGTGGAAGTAACCTCCATGTTCTTTCTGTAGAGCGATCGACGTCGGGCGCATGATTTAATAACTTTGGGAGAAAAGCACCGTCTCTCCGGCAATTTGCNTAGAGCGATCGACGTCGGGCGCATGATTTAATAACTTTGGGAGAAAAGCACCGTCTCTCCGGCAATTTGCGGGTCAGGAGAAAAAGCACGTCCCGCAGTTCTCATAGCAGAGCCCGACAGAAGGAACACGTCATCGACGCGCTCTAGCATGCTCTCACATGTCCTCCCATTTTATTTCTACCGTTAACAGGCTGTTGAATTTATTCAGTGTAAGGGCATATTATCAACTGCATACAGCTCGTCAGTTACCCGTCAAATCTAGCTGGTGGATCATGTGCTTTCAAGTACAGCATCGATATCTTGATTATTCCAGCAAACAACCAACTACAGATATTTCACAATCCGATACACACACACCCCTACATCTGTACAACGCCAGATGGTAGGCCGGTTGAAAACTGCTTGTGGCATTAACTCTGCGCACTATCGCATCTTCCTCAGCCTTGCCGCTGCGCTCCAAACCAGTGCCGACAGCGCAGTTCATGAGCACCTCCCAGACGCGAACTGTGCAATATAGTACAAAAACATCCTAAAGCGGAAGTGCATTTAAA
>NW_013571609.1:20886-24352 GCF_000499745.2 Eimeria mitis | reverse complement strand
TATATATATATATATATATATATATATATATATATATATATATATATATATATATATATATATATAAGCTTGTTAAGGGTTTAGGGTTTAGGGTTTAGGGTTTAGGGTTTAGGGTTTATGTACCTATCTGACAAGTGGTTTTTTGCATGGCGTTTAGTTTAACAAAGGTGCCTCCTTTACAGTTACAGTAAACATTATTAAATGAAGAATCATCACAATAAGAGTTGAGGGGGCATGCATTTGTTTGGTTTAGAATAGAACAAGAACAAGAAGAAGAAACATGAATATCTGAGCATGGTAATTTATCTATCATTTTTTCAGGTGTACAGGCAGCTCCTTCGTTTTTTCCGGGTGTACATACTCTTTTTCTACAACTATAATTTACTGATGAAACACAAGGTAAGCGACAAGCACTAAGAGGACCCCAATCACCATAAACAGCATCTATATTATCTTTTATTTCGGTTTGTATTTTAAGTATAGGTGGGTTTTTTTCATCTGTAGGTGTAGAGAAAGCAGATAAACAGTTTTTATTTTTCTCTCTAACTAATACATGAAACGAACCCCCTGCTAGTCCTTTATTATATATTAATTTCGATATATCGAGTGTATATACACCTAAACTCTGATCTATTTCTATCTCTACTTTATCTTCTGTTTCACTTGCACTGTTTCTCCCTTGTAAATATTTTTCATCAGAAAGACGAATCAACTGCAACACATGTTCTTCACATTTCCATCCATGTAGAGCCCCATCCCAGTTTTTTTTTAATACAAGAAACGCACCCCCACTGCTGCTGCTGCTGCTGCTGCTGCTGCTGCTGCTGCTGCTGCTGCTGCTGCTGCTGCTGCTGCTGGTGGTTGTGTCGGCTATGTTCTGGGGGAGTTTAAAACTTAATATAAATTCTCTTTCTCTTCCGGGTGTATCTGTTGTTTGATAGGCTTTAAGAGACTCCTGTACATACACCTGATCGTTGTTATGTTCAGCCCATTGATATGCTTTTATTTCTTTTTCTTCTTTTGGGTTTATTTCGTTCTCTAATACTTCTTCTTCTCTCACCAAACAATTCTCATCCTCCTCAAGGTTTAATGCGGGACTCTCACCCACCTGCAGCAGCACATGCTCCTGCTGCTGCTGCTGCTGCTGCTGCTGCTGGTGGTGCTGCTGGGGGGGGGGAGAAGCAGAAGTGCTGCTGCGAAAGGCAGCAGGAACCAGCAGAGAAGCAGATGTGTGGCGGTTGATAGAAACAACCTGGATGGGGCTGCTGCTGAGCAGCAGCAACCAGAATAACAGAATAAATACAAAACGTTTATGAGTTATAGAACTAAGAAAAGAAGATAAGAAACAAGAAGAAAGAGAATATAAACTGTTATAATTTATTACACCACCACAAAAAGGAAAAACAAAACCAGAAGGAAGCCCCTTCATGCTACGATCCTCTGCTGCAGTAGAACCAAATCTGCTGCTGCTGATAGAAGAAGTCCTGCTGAAACGGTTGCTGCTGCTGCTGCAGCTGTTGCTGCTGCTGCTGCTGCTGCTGCTGCCACTCATGCAGCAGCAGCAGCTGTTGCTGCTGCTGCTGCTGCTGCTGCTGCNTGCTGCTGCTGCTGCTGCTGCTGCTGCGCATTTGCCTGCTGTCTGTTCTCCCCCCACCAATCGAGCTGCTGCCGTCTGTTGCTGCAGAAGAAGAAGAGGAAATAGCAGCATGAGAAGGAGAAGAAGAATACGAGTGAGAAGGATAAGAAGAATTTGAATTGTGAGGAGAAAGAGAAAGAAAAGTTTTTGTTGGGTTTCTTCTTGCAGAGAAACAAACTGCTGCACTGTCTTTCATGTCACCCATCGTACTGCGAGCGACGACACGCCAGCTGCTGGAGCCTGAGAAGGGGAAATATAACTTCAAATGAAATGAAGAAAAGAGGAATATGAGTTGAAGCGGACGAAGCCAGGATTCTTGAAAAGGAAAGAAAGCAAAAGGGCAAAGAAGAACGCACCGCAGAATCCTGTCGATGGCTGAAGGGTTAAAGAGAGAATCTGAAGTAAAAAGACAAAATAAAGAAAAGGAAATAATCTTGTCAATCGCTACAAATACCCCTTTCTATCTTGCACGGGCTCCAAGGATATCGGCAACAAAAAGAAACAACAGGAAACACGAACCCTCATATTTCGTGCCTCTCAGGGTTTCTGTGGATCTGCTGCATTAACACGGCTCAATAGGGGAATATTTATCCGTTTCTGATTCTTCAAATTCATAAAACTGAAGTTTAAGCCCAAGAAACTTCTGCTTTCCACTCCGTGCAATGCAAGAAAGCTGAGCATACACCCCAGATGTTACTGTCGAGTCCAGTATGCAGCCGGGCTGCTGGAATTCATGAATTAAATCTCCGTGTTTTTTCTCATACTTTTGAATATAAGTATATTGAGGGAAAATAAGTCAAATCATCCAAAAAATTCTGTGAAAAGCGCCTTTTTTCCACAGTGATCGCACTTTTCTTGCCCGAGACACTGACGGCTAGCTGAGAGAGTCAAGGGAAGATAGAGGCTTAAAATACCTCTTTTTGAGCGGAAAAAAACACAAAACATGAATTTCAGAGTATTTCATTTATTTGCACCAAATTTTAAAAGAAAATTTTAATTTTTTTTTCAACCCGTTTCGGAGTCCACTGGACAGGACAACACCGCAACGGCAGACGGCAGCGGCAATAAGCTGCATATGAATCCTTTTGCATTACTTCATGAACGAAAAAGTGATCAAAAATAAAATAAATATATTTTAAGAGTTTTAAACTGCTTTTGCTCTTCGACTCAGTTGCAACTCGACGCTCCCTGCAGAAGCAGAGGCCCGAAACCTCCCCACGAAAATCTTGTCTCTAGGGGGAAACTGCAAATCGCAGCATTTTTTTGTTAGTTTTTCGTCTTAGTTATTAAAATTTATCAAAGTCAAACGCTCAAGCCGCAGCCGTATGCAGCATCTTAGAGAGCCCCCGCCATCAGCACACTGGTGCAGCTGCACGTACACCAGAGCAGAAACCCTAGACACTAACCCAGCATGAAGACAAGCTCAGTTCTATACTGAGTAAAGTGTAGTCAAGTGCTGTGCTGCAGCGAGAGTGCAGAAGCAGTAGCAGCTGCAGCAGCAGCAGCAGCGGTTGAGAAGCAGTAGTAGAATGAAAAGCGCATAGAAACGTTTAAAATGAAACTTTTTGTCTGAGTTGATTGTTTGGGTAGCCCTGCTTTGGCTTGAGCTTAGCAGGATATCCCACAAATGTATCCCGTTCCTGTTGCTGCAGCAGCTGCAGCNTGCTGCTGCTGCTGTTGCTGTTGCTGCTGTTGCAGCAGTTGCTGCTGCTTCTGCTGCTGTTGTTGTTGCAGAAACTGTTGAAACAGCACGAATTGAGTTTCATCAGTTTCTGCTGCAGTGTGTTTGCGTAGATGTTCAAGTTGCTGCTGCGTGCAGCAGCAACTGCA
>NW_013571609.1:20011-20786 GCF_000499745.2 Eimeria mitis | reverse complement strand
TGCAGAAACTGTTGAAACAGCACGAATTGAGTTTCATCAGTTTCTGCTGCAGTGTGTTTGCGTAGATGTTTAAGTTGCTGCTGCGTGCAGCAGCAACTGCTGCAGCAGCAGCAGCAGCAGCAGCTGCAGCAGCTGCAGCAAGAAGGTGTTATGTGTTTGCTGCATTATCATCTAGAAGCTGAGAGGTCCTGGTGTGTATATTATTTTTGTTTTGTTTTTTTTGTTTTTTAAAAGCAGTGAAGGAATGTGTAGGTTTTGCATGCATGCGTAAACTAAGAGAAGGGTGAGAAGAAGGTTGATGTATAAACCCACCGCCACCACCAGCACCACCACCAGCAGCAGCAGCAGCAGCAGCAGCAGCAGCAGCAGCAGCAGCAGCAGAAGCAGAAGTAAAAGACCCACTCGATTCACTTTCTCCTTCTTCTCCCCTACCACTACCATATAAAACAACAGCAACCTCCTCTAAATACATTATATACGGCAACACATACTTACAAAACAAACGCCGCCGGTTTATCTCAAACGTCCTGCAACACAAACCCCAAACCCTAAACCCTAAACCCTAAACCCTCATAAACCCTCATAAACCCTCGTAAACCCTCAGAATTTAACACAGAAAGAGATGTTAAAATTATATTCAGAAAAGGATCGATACACCACTATATACAATTCAACCTAGAAAACGCATAAACCCTAAACCCTAAACCCTAAACCCTACACCCTAAACCCTAAACCCTAACTAATCTGAAACCTTCAGCAAGCCCTAGATTCTAAA
>NW_013571609.1:19590-19911 GCF_000499745.2 Eimeria mitis | reverse complement strand
TATATACGGCAACACATACTTACAAAACAAACGCCGCCGGTTTATCTCAAACGTCCTGCAACACAAACCCTAAACCCTAAACCCTAAACCCTAAACCCTCATAAACCCTCGTAAACCCTCATAAACCCTCGTAAACCCTCAGCATTTAACACAGTAAGGGATCTTAAAATTATATTCAGAAAAGGATCGATACACCACTATATACAATTCAACCTAGAAAACGCATACACCCTAAACCCTAAACCCTAAACCCTAAACCCTAAACCCTAGACCCTAAACCCTAACTAATCTCAAACCTACAGCAAACCCTAGATTCTAAAC
>NW_013571609.1:19201-19446 GCF_000499745.2 Eimeria mitis | reverse complement strand
AGAAGGAGACGAAGACGGTGAGAAAGGAGCCTACAGTTTTTTGTGTTGGAGATAAAAGTAAAAAGAAAGAGAGAAGAAGAGAAAGGAGACAAATAAAACAAGCAAGAATAAATGTAGGATCCCTCATCACTAAAAATACAGTTATCTGCAACAAAGCTATCAGTATAGGGCCCCCCAATCGAGGAGCTAAAAGGGGACAAACTGAAGATACACCCGGCAACAAAAATAAATGTAATGTTTGATCA
>NW_013571609.1:18796-19101 GCF_000499745.2 Eimeria mitis | reverse complement strand
GAATAGCTGAGGCTAGGAGTAGAAGTCTGTGTAGTTTGTATCCTTCTCCCTTTCCATAAGAAGAAGCATCGATGAAACAACCAAACCATTTACCCTTAAAACAATTAGGAAATAAAAGAGGAGATAAAACAAACAAAGACAGCAATGGCTGCAGCAACAAACGAAAACCTAATACACTCAGGATACCGTATACACCCAAAGAAGAGGCCTGAACACACACACACATTATATATATATATTATATATTTATATTTATTTATTTATTTATATTATATGTATATATTACATATATATTATGTATATAT
>NW_013571609.1:18415-18696 GCF_000499745.2 Eimeria mitis | reverse complement strand
TTTTTTTTTTTTTTTTTTTTTTTTTTTTTTTTTTTTTTTTTTTTTTTTTTTTTTTTGGGTTTTTGTTGTTTTAGGGTTTAGGGCATTTTTTTTGCGGTTTGAAAGAAGGGGCAGATGGATGCAACACGCTAACACTAAACCCTAAACCCTAAACCCTCAACCCTCAACCCTAAAACCCTAAACCCTAAACCCTAAACCCTCGAACGTACTGAATAGCTGAGGCTAGGAGTAGAAGTCTGTGTAGTTTGTATCCTTCTCCCTTTCCATAAGAAGAAGCATCA
>NW_013571609.1:18028-18315 GCF_000499745.2 Eimeria mitis | reverse complement strand
TATATATATTTAATGTATTTAGAAGTATAAACAAAGGCAAACAGAAAAGCAAACAAAAACAAAAAAAAACGAAAACAACAAACAAGGAACAAAGTAAATAACCAAATAAACAGACAAAGAGAAAAACAAATAGAGAATAAATAAAATAAATAAATAAATAAATAAAGAAGTAAACAACTAAACTAAACCCAAAACAAAACAAACCAAAACAAATCAATCTAAAACAAAAGAAACTAAAACAAAACAAACTAAAATAAAACAAAACAAAAACACAACAAAACAAAACA
>NW_013571609.1:15338-15681 GCF_000499745.2 Eimeria mitis | reverse complement strand
CTGGTGCATGCGGTATGCGCTGCTGCTGCAGCTGCTGTGGTTGATGCTGCTGCTGCTGCTGCTGCTGCTGTCTTCGCTCTCGCTAGAGGAGTCGCCGTAGCTGCTGCTGCTGCCGCTGCTGCTGCTGCGGCTGCGGTAGATACCCCGCCACCACCGTCTGCTGCTGCGGCCTCCGTCGCTGCTGCAGCAGCTGCTGCTGTCGCTGCTGCTGCTGCTGCAGCTGCTGCTGCTGCCTCGTGTCCCTCTAAACAAGCGTCTACGGCCAACGCGTGCTGCTGGCTTTGCTGCTGCTGCTGCTGCTGCTGCTGCTGCTGCTGTTTGCTGCTGCTGATTCCTCACAGCC
>NW_013571609.1:14995-15272 GCF_000499745.2 Eimeria mitis | reverse complement strand
CTCATGTTTCCCCTGCTGCTGCTGCTGCTGCTGCTGCTGCTGCGGCTGCTGCTGCTGCTGCTGCTGCTGCTGCTGCGGCCGTTCTTCATGGAGCGGAAAGGGAAAGGAAGCACCATGGTAGGGCTCAGGGGCTGTCTGTCTTTTTTGCTGCTGCTGCTGCTGCTGTTCGTGCTGCTGCTGTTGCTGCGGTTGGCTGCGCTGTTGTTGTTGCTGCTGCTGCTGCTGCTGCAGCTGCTGCAGCAGCAGCTGCGGCTTCTGTCTGGGTGAGACAAGCGGC
>NW_013571609.1:12455-12782 GCF_000499745.2 Eimeria mitis | reverse complement strand
ATATATATGCATGCCGCGGTAACACCCAACGAATCCTCATCTTTATAAATAAATAAATAAATAAATAAATAAATAAATAAATAAATAAATAAATAAATTAATTTATTTATTTGTTTGTTTAGTTGGTTTTTTGTTTCGACTGGTTTTAGCGCGGGAAGGAGGGACGGTCGTTGAGGTTTTATATTCCTAGTTTTGCTGCTGCTGCTGCTGCTGTTGCTGTTGCTGCTGCTGTTGCTGCTGCTGTTGCTGTTGCTGTTGCTGTTGCTGCTGCTAGCAAGCAGATGGCAGCTGATGTCGTTGCTGCAGCAGCTGCAGCTCTTGATGCAC
>NW_013571609.1:11816-12318 GCF_000499745.2 Eimeria mitis | reverse complement strand
GAGCATTGAAAACTAGAAGCAAAACCCAACCCAGCAGCAGCAGCTGCTGCTGCTGCTGTTGCTGCTGCTGTTGCTGTGCTGCTGCTGCTGCTGCTGCTGATAGAGGAGACAAGAGGAGGGGCAACCGCCAAAGAGACAAACAGCAGCAGCTGCTGCAGCAACAGCAGCAGAAGCAGCAGCAGCAAAGAAAGCTGCTGCGTCTAGATAAACCACCGGCGGCCGTCGAGAGAGAGAGAGAAGGGCCCCCGTAGGGTTTAGGGTTTAGGGTTTAGGGTTTAGGGTTTAGGGTTTAGAGAGTGTATAAGTCGAATCCAGAGGAGACCTTGACTGCTGCATTTGGTTAAAGGGTTTTGAAAATGTGTCTGTTGCTGTTGCTGCTGCTGCTGCTGCTGCTGCTGCAGCAGCAGCAACCGCAGCAGCAGCAGCAGCAGCAGCAGCAGCAGCGCAACAACTATCAGCACCGCAGCTGTCGATACACTGCAGCATTCCTCCAGCTGCTTTT
>NW_013571609.1:11465-11716 GCF_000499745.2 Eimeria mitis | reverse complement strand
TTCGATGGGGGCGGGAGCAGACGTTCCCCTGCCAGACATAGAGCGGCTGCTGCAGCAGCAGCAGCAGCAGCAGCAGCAGCAGCAGCAGCAGCAGCAGAAGCAGGACGGACTTGAGGTGTGTCTTCGTCTGCTGGCTCTCGCTTCATAGTATACTGACTCTCTCTCATTTTCATGCTGCTGCTGCTGCTGCTGTTCCTGCTGCTGCTGCTGTTCCTGCTGCTGCTGCTGCTGCTGCTTTTGCTGCTGCTGCT
>NW_013571609.1:6775-8650 GCF_000499745.2 Eimeria mitis | reverse complement strand
AGTATGTATTTAGGGTTTAGGGTTTAGGGTTTAGGGTTTAGGGTTTTTTGTGTTTTTTTCGCCGCATTTGCAGAGAAGGATCGGCGACTTCAGGGCGTTACTCTTGACGGTGTGTTGAGGGTTTAGGGTTTGGGGTTTAGGGTTTAGGGTTTGTTGGGGTTTAGGGTTTAGTATTTTGTTCTTTTCACGCGTTGCATCTGCTGCTGCTGCATCTGCTGCTGCTGCTGCATCTGCTCCTGCTGCTGCTGCTGCATCTGCTGCTGCTGCTGCTGCATCTGCTGCTGCTGCTGCTGCTGCTGCTGCTGTGTGCTGCAGAAGCAATTCGGGTTGAGGGTCTTCCTGCTGCAGCAGCAAACGCATGCGGCCAGCACTACAACCACTCTTTTTTTTTTGAGGGTTTGGGGCTACAAACCCTAAACCCTAAACCCTCAACCAAAACCCTAAAGCTGCTGCAGCAGTCCTTTGGGGGTCTAGATGAATTTAAACACAAATTCAAGGCAGCTGCCACTGGTGGGGAACAAACTAGGGTTTAGGGTTTAGGGTTTAGGGTTTAGTAGGGTTTAGGGTTTAGTAGGGTTTAGGGTTCAGTAGGGTTTAGGGTTTGTGTGAATGCCACATATCCTGAGGGTTGAGGACCTTAAGTTTAGGGTTTAGAGTTTAGGGTTTAGGGTTTGTGTGCAGCACACTTTCGTAGCGGTCTAGGGTTTAGGGTTTAGGGTTTAGGGTTTAGGGTTTAGGGTTTAGGGTTTGTGTGCAGGTCACTTCGGCAGCGGGTGGGTTTGGTTGTGTTTTGACGGCAGCAAGGGGCTTATAGTGGAAACCCACGACGCAGCAACAGTCTCTGCTGCTCTCTCTCCTCTTCTTGTTCTTGGTGAGGGTTTAGGGTTTAGGGTTTAGGGTTTAGGGTCTAGGGTTTAGGGTTTAGGGTTTAGGGTTTAAGGGGCTGAAGCGTGGCCGGTTGGTGGTGCGAATCGGGCTGCCTTTGGTTGCGCTGGATTCATATTTTAGGGTTTAGGGTTTAGGGTTTAGGGTTTTAGGGTTTAGGGTTTAGGGTTTAGGGTTTTAGGGTTTAGGGTTTAGGGTTTAGGGTTTGTGTTGCAGACGTGTGGGAGCACGCCTACTATTTGGATTATAAAAATTCCCGCGCGGCTTACCTAGACAGTAACAAAACCTCTTTGCTGCTGCTGCTGCTGCTGCTGCTGCTGCTGCTGCTGCTGCTGCTGCTGCTGTTGCTGTTGCTGTTGCTGTTGCTGCTGCTGTTGCTGTTGCTGCTGCTGTTGCTGTTGCTGCTGCTGTTGCTGTTGCTGCTGCTGTTGCTGTTGCTGCTGCAGTTGCTGTTGCTGTTGCTGCTGTTGTTGCTGTTCCTGTTCCTGTTGCTGCTGTTGGTGCTGCTGCTGCTGTTGCTGCTGCTGCTGCAGCTAGCTAGCTAGCTAGCTAGCTAGCTGGCTAGCTGGATGGTGTGTGGGGTGTATATGCAGGTTTCTGGGGGGCTATGAATTGGGATGTGGTGGAGCGGCGGCTAGAAGTAGCAGAAAGAGCCAGAGGCCTCTGAACTAGGGTTTAGGGTTTAGGGTTTAGGGTTTAGGGTTTAGGGTTTAGATGGTCCTCATCAGCCATCCTGTAGTGCAGGAGGTTGAGGTGTACAAACAGAAAAAAATTTGTTTACTTTTTTCTAATGGTTTTTGTTTTTCTTCTTTTTGAGGGTTTAGGGTTTAGGGTTTAGGGTTTAGGGTTTAGGGTTTAACTGGCCGCTATCAGCCAAAACAAATGTTTTTATACTTTTTATATTATATTGTCCTACAAGGGAAATATAATATATATATATATATATATATATATATATATATATATATATATATATATATATATATATAT
>NW_013571609.1:6494-6742 GCF_000499745.2 Eimeria mitis | reverse complement strand
ATACGTATATAGATATAATATATATGTAATATATATTATAGGGTAGAAATAGATAAGGGGAAAAGAGATAAAGCAAACAAAAGACAAACCAAAAAAAAACAAAAAAAACAAAATAAATAAAATGAGTAAATAAATAAACAGCTAAAACAAATAAATAAAACAAATAAAATGACTAAAAATAAATAAACAAATAAAAAAATAAATAAAAAAAAAAAAAATAAAAAAAATAAAAAAGTGGACGACGAGGG
>NW_013571609.1:4828-6439 GCF_000499745.2 Eimeria mitis | reverse complement strand
GAAATTCAGGTTTTCTCTTTTATATAAAAAAAAATAAAAAAAAATAAAAAAAAATAAAAAAATAAAATTTATATTTGTTCTTTTTGTTTAATTTATTTAATTTATTTGTTTGTTTTTTTGTTTTTTTGTTTATTTTATTTGGTTCTCGGTTTCGTCGATACACGCGCCTCTGCTGCTCGCTTTGTTTCTTCTTTTTTCTTTTTTTTATTTCTGCTTAAAAACGGAAATATAAAAAATATATATTTAATTTATTCTTTTTTAGCTTTTAGTTTTTTATTTAATTAGATAAACCCTTCATATAATCTCAGTTTTAGGGTTTAGGGTTTAGGGTTTAGGGTTTAGGGTTTAGGGTTTAGGTTGGTTGGTCTGGAGCTGTCGATACACCTGAAACCCACCGCCTCCTTGCTGCTGTTTTTTTTTTCTTCTTGTTTTATTTTGTTTTTAATAAAGTTTAGTTTCAGGTGTATAGGGAGGTTGTAGTGCAGGGGCTTGCAACGAGATGCTACACAGGGCAGCATCTGCTGCGGTTGCTGCTGCTGCTGCTGCTGTTCCTGTTGCTACTGCTGCTGCTCCTCCTGCTAATACTACTTCTGCTGCTGCTGCGTTGACTGCTGCAGCCTCTGCTGCTGCTGCCCCCGCTGGTCTGACTGCTGTTGCTGCTCCTGCTGCTCCCCGCGCTGCTCCTGCTGCTGCTGCATCCTCGCTGCTGCAGTTGCCTCTTTGGGGCGTCAGCAGCAGCAGCAGCAACTGCTGCAGCGGCCGCAGGCGTTCGATCAGCAGCAGCAGCAGCTGTTTCAACAGCAGCAGCTGCTGCTGCTCCCGCTGCAGCAGCTGCAGCAGCAGGTTCTTCACCAGTACCAGTAGCATCAGCATCAGCAGCAGCAACAACAACAGCAGCAGCAGCAGCAGCAGCAGCAAGAGCAACCAGAAGGCTGCTGCAGCCTCTGCAGGTGTCTACACATCCTCTGTCTTCTCCCCTATCTCCTTGAAGCAGCAGCTGCTGCTGCTGTCCGTCCGTGCTGCAGCAGCAAACGCGCAAGCAGCAGCAGCAGCACAACCAGGAGCAGCAGCAGCAGCAACAGCAGCAGCAGCAGCAGCAGCAGCAGGAGGGGGATTGTCTTCGTTTGAATCCTCTACTTATCACAAGGAGTATTTGGTGGGCCTCTGCAACGAGGCGCTGCTGCTGCTGCAGCAGCACACAGCAGCAGCAGCAGCAGCAGCAACAACAGCAACAGCAAGAGCAGCAGCAGCAGCAGCAGCAGCAGCAGATTCAGGTGTCTGTGTAAACATAATATGGCTAGAAGGTGTAGTTCCTCTGCTGCAGCAGCTTGCTGCTGCACCGCTGCCGCTGAGACAGAAGCAGCAGCTACCACTAGTAAAACATCTGCTGCTGCTGCTGCAGCAGCAGCAGCAGCAGCAGCAAAGCCCTAATCTGCTGCTGCAGATGTCTCCACCTGCAGCAGCAGCAGCTGTTGCTTCCCTCGGCGTCTTGGGGCTGCTGCAGGGTGCGTCAGCACGAGCTGCTGCTGCTGCTGCTCCTGCTGCTGCTGCTGCAGCAGATACAAAACAAACTAAAGCAGCAGCAGCAGCAGCAGCGACAGTGGGGCTGCA
>NW_013571609.1:4643-4728 GCF_000499745.2 Eimeria mitis | reverse complement strand
TGCTGCTGCTGCTGCGCTGCAGCAAGCAGAGAAGCTGCCTCCGTTGCTGCTGCAGGAGGTTGCTGCAGCCCTTGGACCTGTATTG
>NW_013571609.1:4477-4543 GCF_000499745.2 Eimeria mitis | reverse complement strand
ATACAAAACAAACTAAAGCAGCAGCAGCAGCAGCAGCGACAGTGGGGCTGCATGCATTCCATCAGC
>NW_013571609.1:4204-4377 GCF_000499745.2 Eimeria mitis | reverse complement strand
AGCAGAGAAGCTGCCTCCGTTGCTGCTGCAGGAGGTTGCTGCAGCCCTTGGACCTGTATTGCAGCAGCAACAGCAGCAGCAGCAGCAGCAGCAGCAGCAGCGTCTGCTGCAGCAGATACAAAACAAACTAAAGCAGCAGCAGCAGCAGCAGCGACAGTGGGGCTGCATGCATT
>NW_013571609.1:2501-2987 GCF_000499745.2 Eimeria mitis | reverse complement strand
TGCTGCTGCTGCTGCGGTCAATTGCCTTTCTTGCGGATGCTGCTGCTGCTGCTGGATATAATGCCGACAGCAGCAGCTGCGCACAGCAGCAGCAGCAGCAGCAGCAGCAGCAACAGCAGCAGCAGCAGCAGCAGCAGCAGCAACATCAGCAGCAGCAGCAGCAAGCGCAGCATCGAGATGCCCCGCGAGACCTCCTCCTTCGTTTGTCCCCGGTAAGAAAAACAAACACAAGCAGCAGCAGCAGCAGCAGCAGCAGCAGCAGCTAGCAGCAGCAGCAGCAGTAGCTAACAGCAGAAGCAGCAGCAGCAACAGCAGCAGCAGCAGCTGCTGCTGTTTTGTTTTTTTTTGTTTTAGGCTGTGCGGCTCCTTGTAGATGAAGTGACAAAACATTTCGCGCTGCAGCGGGCATACTTGCTGCAGCAGCAGCAGCAGCAGCAGGACGGTGCAGCAGAAGCAGGAGCTATCCTCTCATCAGAAACTGCCGTT
>NW_013571609.1:1868-2247 GCF_000499745.2 Eimeria mitis | reverse complement strand
ACAGCAGCAGCAGCAGCAGCAGCAGGACGGTGCAGCAGAAGCAGGAGCTATCCTCTCATCAGAAACTGCCGTTGCCTGCGGCCTTATTGCTGCTGCTGAGTTTAGCTGCAGCGGATATACCACCAGCAGCAACAGCAGCAGCAGCAGCAGCAACAGCAGCAACAGCAGCAGCAGCAGCAGCAGCAGCAGCAACAGCAGCAGCAGCAGCAGCAGCAGCAACGAGGCTTTGCTGCGAGCTGCAGGGGAGGCGCTAGAGGTCCTAAGGCTTTCCGCTCAGCTGCTGCCGTTTCTTACACTAGGGACGCTACCGCAGCAGCATCATCATCATCAACTGCAGCAACAGCAACAGCAGGACTAGGGACAGCAGCAGCAGCAACAC
>NW_013571609.1:898-1611 GCF_000499745.2 Eimeria mitis | reverse complement strand
GCAGCAGCAGCAGCAGCAGCAACAGCAGCAGCAGCAGCAGCAAGAGCAGCAGCAAAGGGATGTCCGAGAGTGTGGGGCTCTGTTGCCGTTGCTGCAGCAGCTGCTGCCGGTGCTGGCGCATGGAGCTGCTGCTGTTGCTGCTCGTGCTGCTGCTGCTGCTGCTGCTGCTGCTGCAGGAGAACAAGCAGCAGCAGCATCATCATCATCAACTGCAGCAACAGCAACAGCAGGACTAGGGACAGCAGCAGCAGCAACACCAGCAGCAGCAGCAGCAGCAGCAGCAGCAACAGGTGCTGAGGCGTTCTGTTCTGCTGCAGCATCTGCAGCAGCAACTCTCCTGCTGCGTCTGCAGCCGCTGCTGCTGCTGCTGCTGCCTGCTGCTGCTGCTGATGCTGCTGTCTCTGTCTTGTTATCAGATGCAGCAGCAAGAAGACATGCTGCTGCATGCGAAGCAGCAGCAATGCTGCGGCTGCTGCTGCAGCAGCAACAGCAGCAGCAGCTGCAGCAGCAGCAGCTGCAGCAGCAACAGCAGCAGCAACAGCAGCAGCTGCAGCAGCAGCAGCTGCAGCAGCAACAGCAGCAGCAGCAGCAGCAGCTGCAGCAGCAGCAGCTGCAGCAGCAGCAGCAGCTGCAGCAGCAGCAGCAGCAGCAGCCAAATGCAAGCCGCCTGTCCCCTAGAGCAGAGAAACGATGCACCCGCGCCCTCGTAAGCA
>NW_013571608.1:5877-6432 GCF_000499745.2 Eimeria mitis | reverse complement strand
TCTTCCGGCTTCCGCAGGCGCACCCAGGCGCGTGCGTTCCTGAGCTAGCGCTAGTCCAGGCTCACGTGAGGGCTCGGGGTGAGCAACATCGCAACCAGACTGTAGGAAAGGTACGTTTGGCATCAGCTTCCTTTGCATCTTGCAAATAGTTAGTGCTTAATTGAAGAAGCTGCTGTTTTCCATTGATGCTTATCCACCGGCTTTTTGATGGGTTCGATTCCTACAGCACAATGTCCTCTACGGGAAGAAGCTGCATGCTTGCGAAGTGTGATGCTTCTTGAAACAGTGCTATGTGCGTTTTCTTCCTCTACACTGCGGGTTTTTAGACCCACGGAGGAATTCCGCTGAACTTTGGTCATTAAAGCATAGTATGTCCTTCCGTGTACCGCGGTCGGGCGAGCACTCTACTTGTAACGGTGAGATTCAGCAGGGCAGGCTTAGAAACACTGAAGGCTGTGAGAAGCGAGGATTCACCTCATAGTATTGATAGAACAATAAGAATTTAGTTTCTTGGTAAGAGTAGGAGCAGCTACCGCTATAGAAACAACGCAATTC
>NW_013571608.1:3597-5746 GCF_000499745.2 Eimeria mitis | reverse complement strand
TAGTTGGGGTTGTGCTGGTAATTCAGCGGGAGAATATATCTCCCCAACTGCCTTCGACTTTCGCGTATGGCTGCGCGCTGGGCTCGTTCCGCCAGCATTGGGGGTGTAACGGCTGCTCTGTTGCTTTAATCTAGGACAGAAGCGAGGTGCAATGTAGGTAAAGACTTAAAGTGAGGGATTCCCAAAAGTAGCTGACCTTCCCCTGTCTTAAGCGTCATGAGCGTTGAGCTCAGGCCGCGGTGCTGGGGGGGAGGAGGCAGCCTGAAATGTGGTTGCACCGCACCTCGCTGCGGCCGGTAATACAAGCCAGCCTCACACATACACATTCGTTGAAGCTTCCTTAGCCGCATGCTTTACTTCTGGATACCCTATAGAGCTTCTGCATTTGCTCACACGCACGTACCAAGGCCAAGTGAAGGCTCCTGTGCTAACTGTAGGCAGACCATGCTGGATCTGCTCCCTCGCACCCGACGAAAAGCACAGGTCTGCATGTGCGGATGTGCCGACTGAAGGCGAGATAGCGGGTTTGGGTCATCGTCTGCAACGCCGGAGCTGTCGAGGTTGCTGCTGCTATGCCTCCCGCTGCCCCTTCTCCTGCGTCTGCTGCTTGCGCGCAGAAATATTGGAAACGATAAATAGTGGAAGATAATAGGCCGGGAAGGCCCAATCGGTAACCTGTCGGGGGACTCCCTCAAATGCTGTTGTTGCGGCGGGCGGTGCCAGTCCTGCTGCGGCGGAAGCGGGAGCGGCAGTCACCGCGCCCCTTGCGCATCGCCAAAAGAAACGGGGGAGCCACAGCTGGTCCAGGGCTGGTGGGGAGCGGGGGCCTGAGTGTAGAGCAGCGGAAGGGCAGGGCAATGACGAGGCAGGGAAGTGCACAGCGGGGACCGCTGTAGTTGTGAACATACCGTTAATAAGGGTAGTGGGAGTAGTAGTACTAATATAGAAAGGGCACGGGAGGGACACTCGGAAGGCGGTTGCTACCGCCGCAGCCCGATAGCCGCTCCTCTGGATAGCTAGCCCAGCTACGGATGGGTACGTGCAAAGCAGTGAACCGCCGGAGCGACGGAGGCGAGGTAAGATCGCTTCAGCAGATTAGCTAAGGCCTCTGGATGGGAAGGTGGCGGGGCTTGGGGTACCTGTGGCTCTCTTCCACGCACCCACATGCACACATGTACACACACACACAGGCAGCCGGATAGGGGCCCTGAACGACGCTTAGCATGTTGCTGAACCTCTTCGTGAGTATATTATTGTAGGGTAGCGAAAGAAATGGACACGGATCCGTATCCCCAGGAAAACACAGTAGGGGGGCAGATGGTAGGCGCATGGGAAGCCCCGAGGAAGAGGTCCTTGTCATACCTAGAAAGCTGCCCGCAGAAGACCCGGAACCCACAATCATGAGGCATTGCGCCTGCCGACGCCTACGATGTCTGCTGCGGGGCCAGAAGAACCCGGAAATATCCCGGAGGGATCGTTTCCAGTAAACGATCTCCCGAAGCCCACTCAGCTTGACGGGTTCCCGGTCATTTTACATCGATTTCGCGTCTCCTGTGGCATCTGCGAGTGGCAAGCCATGCCTCTAGAATATTTGTATCCTCCATGCGTGGCTTCTCGAGATGACGTTGCTGCTGGTTCCCCACTATAGGGCGAGAAAACCGCTGCGATTTCCGAAAGGGTCTTAAGAAACCGGCTTTAGTAGTATGATGACACCTCCATGTTGACGGTGAATCAATGATGTAGGCCAGTGCATCGACCCGAGAGCAGACCGCAAAAGGGCCAGCCCATCGTGTTGCGAACGGTTTGGGTTGCTCGCCCTCCTGCGTGCTACGGCCGGCGTGCGAGCCCACTAGAGCCAAATCATCTGGGTTGAGAGTAACTGCTGGACGCTTTTTGGCGTAGCTTCTTGCTTGGCGTTCCTGTGGCTTTCCAATGCATTGCCGCGCGGCTTCGAGCAGTTTGCGGAAGTCAGAGGCCACGATCACTCGGAGCTCACTTGCAACAGCGCGATTCAGCGTCGTGTCAGCTCGTGGACTTTGTGTGTAGACCAGCGACGCCGGCGAACAACGAGATGACGAGTGCACTGTAGTATTATAAACAAATTCTCCAAAAGCAAGAAAATCCAGTAGGTTAAATGATTTCTGTTGGG
>NW_013571608.1:2164-3497 GCF_000499745.2 Eimeria mitis | reverse complement strand
TTAGCTAAGGCCTCTGGATGGGAAGGTGGCGGGGCTTGGGGTACCTGTGGCTCTCTTCCACGCACCCACACACACACATGTACACGCACACAGGCAGCCGGATAGGGGCCCTGAACGACGCTTAGCATGTTGCCGAACCTCTTCGTGAGTATATTATCGTAGGGTAGCGAAAGAAATGGACACGGATCCGTATCCCCAGGAAAACACCGTAGGAGGGGAGATGGTAGGCGCATGGGAAGCCCCGAGGAAGGGGTCCTTGTCATACCTAGAAAGCTGCCCGCAGAAGACCCGGAACCCACAATCATGAGGCATTGCGCCTGCCGACGCCTACGATGTCTGCTGCGGGACCAGAAGAACCCGGAAATATCCCGGAGGGAGCGTTTCCAGTAAACGATCTCCCGAAGCCCACTCAGCTTGACGGGTTCCCGGTCATTTTACATCGATTTCGCGTCTCCTGTGGCATCTGCGAGTGGCAAGCCATGCCTCTAGAATATTTGTATCCTCCATGCGTGGCTTCTCGAGATGACGTTGCTGCTGGTTCCCCACTATAGGGCGAGAAAACCGCGGCGATTTCCGAAAGGGTCTTAAGAAACCGGCTTTAGTAGTATGATGACACCTCCATGTTGAGGGTGAATCAATGATGTAGGCCAGTGCATCGACCCGAGAGCAGACCGCAAAAGGGCCAGCCCATCGTGTTGCGAACGGTTTGGGTTGCTCGCCCTCCTGCGTGCTACGGCCGGCGTGCGAGCCCACTAGAGCCAAATCATCTGGGTTGAGAGTAACTGCTGGACGCTTTTTGGCGTAGCTTCTTGCTTGGCGTTCGTGTGGCTTTCTCATGCATTGCCGCGCGGCTGCGAGCAGTCTGCGGAAGTCAGAGACCACGATCACTCGGAGCTCACTTGCAACAGCGCGATCCAGCGTCGTGTCAGCTCGTGGACTTTGTGTGTAGACCAGCGACGCCGGGGAACAACGAGATGACGAGTGCACTGTAGTATTATAAACAAATTCTCCAAAAGCAAGAAAATCCAGCCAGTTAAATGATTTCTGTTGGATGTAAAGTCTCAAGCACTGCAGCAGAGTGCGGTTAGTTCGTTCGCCCTGACCATCTGCCTCCGGATGGTTGGAATGCTGAGCCGTTGCATGAGGGTGCGCCAGAAGACGCCAACGAACTTCGGATCCCTCTTGGTAACGATGATTTTTGTAAACCGTCGAGCCTCCACACATGATTAATGAATAGCTGTGCCACTCCTTTCGCTGTGACAATGTTCGAGCGGGGAATAAAAGGAGTGTGTCTGCTAAGCCGATCCGCAACGACATAGATACTATCATGGCA
>NW_013571608.1:0-2064 GCF_000499745.2 Eimeria mitis | reverse complement strand
TGGAATGCTGAGCCGTTGCATGAGGGTGCGCCAGAAGACGCCAACGAACTTCGGATCCCTCTTGGTAACGGTGATTTTTGTAAACCGTCGAGCCTCCACACATGATTAATGAATAGCTGTGCCACTCCTTTCGCTGTGACCATGTTTGAGCGGGGAATAAAAGGAGTGTGTCTGCTAAGCCGATCCGCAACGACATAGATACTATCATGGCCTTTTACTGGTGGCAAACCCAGTATGAAAGCCATTGAGATGTTCGCCCAGATCATTTCAGGAATTGGAAGGCTTTGCAGCGGTCCTGGTTTGAGGTTGTTCCGCAGCTTTTGCTGCCGGCAGTTCGGACAAGAGAAGACGTACTCCTCGACTAAGGTGTGTATCCTACGCCACCAGAAGGACCTGTGCCCCGTTTTGGAACTAGGAGAGCATTTTACGCGCGTAGTTTCGCCGATTCCTGTGTCCTGCCTGTCATCTGCGAAGCGTAGCCTCAGAGATTGCGCCAATGAGTAGACGGGTAGGCTGCATCTCCTTGCTGTGGCCTCCGATATCAGACCCACTTCGCATCCCGTATCGAGTAGGGCTAGTACCTCATTCCCTTTTATGCGCACTTGTACAAGTACTGAATTGGCTTAAGTGGATCTGCTGGTACGGCCGTTTTCTCGTCTGTCCCCATCACTGCGCTGCATGTTGCGTGGGGGCCCGTGCGTTTCCCTGATTGCTCTTTTGACGGTGCTGTTCGACAATCGGTTCCAACTGCTCCCTAGCATTTTTCATAAGCTGGTAATGTCGAAATACGTGACCCTGTTTATTGCAAAAGAAGCAAGTGCGCCGTTCGGTATCTCTTGCTTTCTGGGGGTTGTGTTAACTGCTGTCGGTTACTGCTTCTAACCCCCCTTTTGGCTGGTCTGCTTTTCACCACCCCAATATCTATGGGGTGAATCCAGATCCACATTCAACCTTTGCCGCTAAGGCTATGGAAGTGTCATTTTTTCTTTTCTGCAAAGGTACTCCATCATGTCAGCGAGTTCCACTTTTTCACCCCTCATTTCCCTGACCGTAGCCCAGCCAGTTACTGATTGCCGCTCTCCGGATGACAGCACTGCTATAAACCAATTATAGGGCAGCTCGGAATCCACCATATGGCTTCGGTTCACCAAAACTAATATTTCTTAATGTAACGCTCTATCGGCAGCTTCCTATGCTTAAGTTTTCTCAGGTCCGCCATGGCCTGCTCTCGTGCAGACCTCGAGATAAACCTGCAACTCAGCGCATCCAGGAAGGCATGCATGGACCAGATGTGCCCCGGAAAGGTAGACCCTTTGCTTGAATGTAGCCACCGCCGCTGCGCATCTTGTTCTACTAAGGAGAATGCCAAAAGTAGTTGGAATTCTTCCGGGGCATTTTGTAGGAGAAGGTACAAGTCTAGGAAACTAGGTAACTCCTCCACTTCCTCTGCGCCCCGGCGCCCGTCATATCGCGTGGGACGGCACAGCCGGAGGCATTCCTTCTGAATTGTGTNTCCTCTGCGCCCCGGCGCCCGTCATATCGCGTGGGACGGCACAGCCGGAGGCATTCCTTCTGAATTGTGTTTGTCGAGCATGCACTTTCTCCCGGATTGGAAGCAGAACTAGGGCTGGCTTATGCTTGGCAAGGCTCCAGACCGTGCTTCGCCCCCCCTTCTGTGAGTGAGTCAGAATCAATCTCCATTTTGCTGAAAGGCAACTGCTAAAATGGAAAGAGATCTTGTTTGAGAAGAGGAAATGGGTTTCATTTTATTTTATTTTATTTTTAGAAGTGCTTGAGGCTACCCGTGTGGGGATTGGAGTATGCGCTTGCATCTGCCCCGACGAACCACGTGGTGCTACCAAGTATAACGGTTGCCTTCAGGTTTTAATCTAGGACAGAAGCGAGGTGCAATGTAGGTAAAGAGTTACAGTGAGGAATTCCCAGAAGCAGCTGACCCACTCCCCACGTCCTCACGCGTCCTGGGCGTTGAGTTCAGGCCTGGGTGTTGCAGTGAGGAGGCAACCTGAAATGGGGTTGCAGCGCACTTCGCTGCGGCTGGTAATA
>NW_013571607.1:2709-2983 GCF_000499745.2 Eimeria mitis | reverse complement strand
GTTGTATTTATTTGTTTATGTATTTGTTTGTTTCTATTTATTTATTTATTTTGATTTTTTTTTTTTTTTTTAGGCGTACATTTATTTATCTATAAGCTTTTTTCCTTTTATATATCCGTATATTTATATATTTATACATTTATATATTTGTATAGTTATTTATATATTTATAGGTTTATATATATATATTTATATTTTTTTATATTTATATATATATGTATATATTTATATGTTTATATATATATTTATATTTATTTATATTTATATATATATG
>NW_013571607.1:1184-1677 GCF_000499745.2 Eimeria mitis | reverse complement strand
ATCACCAGCTGCTCCTTGGGGTCTGGGCTCTCCATACGCCTACACACAAACCCTAAACCCTAAACCCTAATTCTATATAATCAGCAAGCCGTAAACCGCAGACCCTCCTGTTGTGGGTCTGGACTCTGTATATGCTTACACACAAACCCTAAACCCTAAACCCTAAACCCTAAACCAGAAATAATGAACCGCAAACAGCAAACCCTAGACCCCAAACCCTAAACCACAAACCCTAAACCCTAAACCCTAGAACAACTGTGTATAATTCATAAACCCTTTAAACCCCTAAACCCTACAGAGCAACAGAGCCACAAGCCGACGAGCAGAGGACAGCACACGAAGACGGGTTGTGTTTCAGGGTTTAGGGTTTAGGGTTTAGGGTTTAGGGTTTAGGGTTTACTCGTGACACCACCGCGTGCCCATAAGTTTATGTACGGCAATCCGCATTCTGTGGCAGGGGCTGAAGCAGCAGCTCGTAGGATACATCTCTAGC
>NW_013571607.1:935-1084 GCF_000499745.2 Eimeria mitis | reverse complement strand
TGCTGCTGCTGCTGCTGCTGCTGCTGTTGCTGCTGCTGCTGCTGTTGCTGCTGCTGCTGCTGTTGCTGTTTATCTGTCTGTGTCTTGTGTTGTTTGTGTGGCTGCGGTGTATTGCTGCATGCAAGTTGAGGTGTACAGGCAGCTGTCTC
>NW_013571607.1:194-899 GCF_000499745.2 Eimeria mitis | reverse complement strand
TGCTGCTGCTGCTGCTGCTGCTGCTGCTGCTGCTGCTGCTGCTGCTGCTGCTGCTGCTGCTGCTGCGTTCAGGTGTATAGACAGCTGGCGGCCGTCTGTCTCCCGTCGTCTGCTGCCGGCTGCTCCTCGCGGCGGCTACAGCAGCTACACGAAAGTCGCCATCATAGGAAGGTGCAGCACAGGGTTTACAACTCATACCGAGGGTTTAGGGTTTAGGGTTTAGGGTTTAGGGTTTACAAGTCATCGTTCAGCTCTAGGGTTTAGGGTTTAGGGTTTAGGGTTTAGGGTTTAGGGTTTACGTAGACCTAACGTAGGAGAATCTCAGCTTTAATCTTTATCCTCTAGTCCTTAGTGTTTAGTGTCCATTGTCTAGGGTTTAGTGTCTAGGGTTTAGGGTTTAGTGTATAGGGTTTAGGGTTTAGGTTTTAGGGTTTAGGGTTTAGGGTTTACACAGTAAAATCTCATCTTTAGCCTCTATTCTTTCTCCTCTCTCCTTCCTCCTTTCTCCTGTCTACTGTCTCCTGTCTACTATCTAGGGTTTAGGGTTTAGTGTCTAGGGTTTAGGGTTTAGGGTTTAGGGTTTAGGGTTTAGGGTTTACACAGGCCGAACGTGGGAAAGTCTCAGCTGCTGAACGCGCTGGCGGGGCAGCTGCGGTGTATCGTCAGCTCGGCGGCGGGGACGACGGTGGACGCGGTGGATGAGTT
>NW_013571607.1:0-125 GCF_000499745.2 Eimeria mitis | reverse complement strand
TTTTTTTTTTTTTTTTTTTTTTTTTTTTTTTTTTTTTTTTTTTTTTTTTTTTTTTTTTTTTTTTTTTTTTTTTTTTTTTTTTTTTTTTTTTTTTTTTTTTTTTTTTTTTTTTTTTTTTTTTTTTT
>NW_013571606.1:6334-6491 GCF_000499745.2 Eimeria mitis | reverse complement strand
AAAAAAAAAAAAAAAAAAAAAAAAAAAAAAAAAAAAAAAAAAAAAAAAAAGGAGACAAATACACTAAGGAGACATACAGAAGAAATAAAAAAAGAAACAAAAAAAGAAATAAATAAAATAAAATAAAATAAAATAAAATAAAACAAAATAAAATACC
>NW_013571606.1:5360-5886 GCF_000499745.2 Eimeria mitis | reverse complement strand
ATAAAGAAAGGAGACAAACAGAAGAATAAATACAAATAAAAAGAAACAAAAAAGAAATAAATAAAATAAATAAATAAAATAAAATACCTTTCATGTATATCTCTGATGCCTTTGATGAGTTGTTTAAACAAATCCAACTCAAGGGACGGCCAGACACACAAACTCTGCTCCTCACCAAAGCTAGGGCGTTCAGACCTAAACAAAAAAAAAAAATAAAAAAAAAATAAATAAATAAATAAATAAATAAATAAATAAATAAATATTTATTTATTTATTAATATTTATATATTTATATAGTTTTATTATGTAAATGTGTAAATAGAAAGGGAACTGGATTGTTTAGTGGGAGGGCACAGATAAACAAAAGGAGACAGATAAACAAAAGGAGACAAATAAACAAAAGGAGACAAATAAAGAAAAGGAGACAAATAAAAAAGGAGACAGATAAACAAAAAGAGAGAAATAAAGAAAAGGAGACAGATAAAAGAAAAGAGATAGATACAGAAAAGGAGACAGAGAAAGGAGA
>NW_013571606.1:4449-5260 GCF_000499745.2 Eimeria mitis | reverse complement strand
TTATATATTTATATAGTTTTATTATGTAAATGTGTAAATAGAAAGGGAACTGGATTGTTTAGTGGGAGGGAACATATAAACAAAAGGAGACAGATAAACAAAAGGAGACAAATAAAAAACAGGAGACAAATAAAGAAAAGGAGACAAATAAACAAAAGGAGACAGATAAAGAAAAAGAGACAAATAAAGAAAAAGAGAGAAATAAAAAAAAGGAGACAAACAAAACAAAAGGAGACAAATAAAAAAAGGAGACAGATAAACAAAAAGAGAGAGATAAAGAAAAGGAGACAGATAAAAGAAAAGAGATAGATACAGAAAAGGAGACAGAGAAAAGAGGCAGCGGAGGCGCAGCAACAGAAACAAAGACAGGAGACAATCCTAGCAGCAGCAGCAGCAACTGCTGCTGCTGCTGCTGCATCGCCACACACAATATGCTCCCACTTCAGCAGCAGACACTGAAGCAATGGACGAGCAGCAGCAGCAACAGCAGCAGCAGCAACAACAGCAGCAACAACAACAGCAATAGCAGGAACACCAAAAACAGCAGCAGCAACAACAACAGCAGCAACAAAGAGCAGCAGCAGCAGCAGCAGCAGCAGCAGCAGCAGCAACAGCAGCAGCAAACCTGTCTAGCCAAGCCCTGAGAGTGAGGCCCGTGCACATCTCCATCTGAATAAGAAGAACAACAGGATACAGGGGCCCCCGCTGCTGCTGCTGCTGCTGCTGCTGCTGCTGCTGCTGGCCTGCAGCGTTTCTTTTTTCTCTGTTTGCGTTGCGTTCTTTACCGCGCGGTGCTGCAGCTGGCGGGTGC
>NW_013571606.1:4104-4260 GCF_000499745.2 Eimeria mitis | reverse complement strand
TCATCATCGCTCCACACATCGGCTTGCTGCTGCAGCACTTTCCTCTGCTGCTGCTGCTGCTGCTGCTGCTGCTGCTGCTGCTGCTGCTGGTGGTTCTCTTGCTGCTGCTGCTGCGGCTGTGTTGATGGGCCGGCAGCCTCGTTGTCTCCGCCTGTC
>NW_013571606.1:3151-4004 GCF_000499745.2 Eimeria mitis | reverse complement strand
CTGCTGCTGCTGCTGCTGCTGCTGCTGCTGCTGCTGCTGCTGCTGCTGCTGCTGCTGCTGCTGGTTCTCTTGCTGCTGCTGCTGCGGCTGGGTTGATGGGCCGGCAGCCTCGTTGTCTCCGCCTGTTTCCTCTCCCTTGAGTTTCTTTGCCCAGCTGTGACCACTCCCGCTAGCAGCAGCAGCAGCAGCAGCAGCTGCTGCTGCTGCTGCTGCTGCTCTTCTTCTCCTTCTCAGCCTCCACGCCCCGTCTGCTGCGTCTCCCCGTCCTAGTGCTGCTTCTATTCTCTGAGCTGACCTCGTGCTGCAGTCGCTGCAGCTGTCTCTTCTTTTTCTAAGAGGAAGGAGACACCTGATGCGTGTCTTTGCTGCTGCTGCTGTTGCTGCTGCTGCTGCTGCTGCTGCAGCAGCAGCAGATCCCTCTCTGCTGCCACCAGAAGACACAGCACGCCCGCAGCAACTCGTCTCTGGTGTCTCCGCAGTGAAACTCCGCCGCTGCAGCAGGCCCCCTCTCAGCGACAGAAAGTGCTGCTGCGGCAGCAGCCCCTCGACATCACTCAACGAGGCCTGGGGGGGCCCCCCGCTGCAGCGCAGCAGAGGAGGCAGCCTCATGGCACCGAAGATATCTCTCCTGTTGCCATCTAGACAACTCAGAGGACGACGCCGGCGCTGCTGCTGCTGCTGCTGCTGCTGCTGCTGCTGCTGGTCTCCATGCTCTCTGCCGCTGCAAGACACTGTTGGACTTGAAGCAACTCGACGCAAAGCGACGCCATGCTGCTGCTGCTGCTGCTGCTGCTGCTGCTGCTGCTGCTTTCTGCTGTTGCTGCTGCCGATACTGAAACGCTCGACAACGCCC
>NW_013571606.1:2567-3051 GCF_000499745.2 Eimeria mitis | reverse complement strand
TCCTGTTGCCATCTAGACAACTCAGAGGACGACGCCGGCGCTGCTGCTGCTGCTGCTGCTGCTGCTGCTGGTCTGCATGCTCTCTGCCGCTGCAAGACACCGTTGGACTTGAAGCAACTCGACGCAAAGCGACGCCATGCTGCTGCTGCTGCTGCTGGTGCTGCTGCTTTCTGCTGTTGCTGCTGCCGATACTGAAACGCTCGACAACGCCGCCGTTGTCTTCTGTGTCTGTCTCATCCCCAGCCACGTCTCGCTGCAGCACAGGAGAGCCAGCAGCAGCAGCAGCAGCAGCAGCAGCTCCTGCTGCTGCTGCTGCTGCTGCTGCCTTGCGCGCCCTAGACATCCCATAGTCATCCTCAGAAAGACACCCCGAGCGCCGCGAGCCCGAAGCAAATCGATTCAACGCCCGGTGCTGGAGCAGCAGCAGCAGCAGCAACAGCAGCAACAGCAGCAGCAACAGCAGCAGCAGCAGCAGGGACACCGA
>NW_013571606.1:2146-2467 GCF_000499745.2 Eimeria mitis | reverse complement strand
CATAGTCATCCTCAGAAAGACACCCCGAGCGCCGCGAGCCCGAAGCAAATCGATTCAACGCCCGGTGCTGCAGCAGCAGCAGCAGCAGCAACAGCAGCAGCAGCAACAGCAACAGCAGCAGAGACACCAGAAGAAGAGACAGCCGATTAAAGACAGAAACGACAACCACACGCACACAGACCGACAAACGACAGCAGCAACAGCAGCAGCAGCAGCAGCAGCAGAAGCAAAGGCCATAGCAGCAACAGCAGCAACCGCAGCAATACCAAGAACAGCAGCAACAGCATCAGCAACACCAAAAACAGCAGCAACAGCAGCAGC
>NW_013571606.1:1946-2046 GCF_000499745.2 Eimeria mitis | reverse complement strand
CCTGCATCTGCTTATATTTTGTTTGTCTCTCTTTTGCTGCTAGCTGTCTCCGTCTCCTTCTCTCTTGCTTTGTACCCTCAGCTCGCTTCTTCTTCTTTCC
>NW_013571606.1:943-1135 GCF_000499745.2 Eimeria mitis | reverse complement strand
AAAAAGAAAGAAGAAAAGCACACCTAACAACATGTTTAGAGTAAAGATATCTGTTAGCTGCAACTTCTCTGAAGTCTCTCCCCAAAGCAAAAAAAAAGCAAAAAAAACGAAAAAAAAACAAAAAAAAACAGAAAAAAAAACAAAGACAAAACAAAAAAAAACAAAAACAAAAAAACAAAAGAAAAACAAAAG
>NW_013571606.1:333-843 GCF_000499745.2 Eimeria mitis | reverse complement strand
AAAAAGAAAGAAGAAAAGCACACCTAACAACATGTTTAGAGTAAAGATATCTGTTAGCTGCAACTTCTCTAAAGCCTCTCCCCAAACCAAAAAAAAAGCAAAAAAAACGAAAAAAAAACGAAAAAAAACAGAAAAAAAAACAAAGACAAAACAAAAAAAAACAAAAACAAAACAAAACAAAACAAAACAAAAAAAAAGAAAGAAGAAACCCTCACCTAACAACATGCTTGGAGTATAGATCTCTATTAGCTGCAACTTCTCTGAAGTCTCTGCGCAGCGCGATGTCTTCGCTGCTCGCCAGCTGCAGGCGGATCAGCTTCACCGCATATATGGGGTGACCCGGCTCCAGCAGGTGACGCACCTGTATATACACCACAATGTTTTTTACTTTTTCTAGGGTTTAGGGTTTAGGGTTTAGGGTTTTTAGGGTTTAGGGTTTAGGGTTGGGGAGGGGAAGGCGGGGGGGGTTAGGCACTGGTTTCGGGTTTAGGGTTTAGGGTTTAGGGTTAG
>NW_013571606.1:0-233 GCF_000499745.2 Eimeria mitis | reverse complement strand
TGACGCACCTGTATATACACCACAATGTTTTTTACTTTTTCTAGGGTTTAGGGTTTAGGGTTTAGGGTTTAGGGTTTGGGGTTTAGGGTTTAGGGTTGGTGAGGGGAAGGCGGGGGGGGGTTAGGCTCTGGTTTCGGGTTTAGGGTTTAGGGTTTAGGGTTAGTAATGTAATATAATATAATATAATATAATATAATATAATATAATATAATATAATATAATATAATATAATA
>NW_013571605.1:5846-6528 GCF_000499745.2 Eimeria mitis | reverse complement strand
ATATATATATATATATGTAGTGTATATATATATATATACACTACATACTTTAAAAGGTATTATATTCATATACATATATATATGTATATACATACATATATATTATACATATTATATATTATATATATACTACATACTGAGGTGTATATACACCTCAACTATGTATGCAACAGCCTGGGGTGTATATACAGCAGAATGAGGTGTACATACACCTCACTTCAGAATAAAATAGACAAAAAAAAGAGAATAAAATAAAAAAACAAAATAAATAAATAAAATAAATAAATTAATTTAAATTTATAAATAAAAAAAGAAAAACAAAGACGCTACCATCACCAGGTGTATACGCAGCTGCCACTGCGGCTTCAGTGTATAAGCAATGGCTAGCTAGCTAGCTAGCTGTCTAGCTAGCTACTAACAATATTATATTAATCTTAATTATTAAAAAGAAACAGCTGCTACTTGGGTGGTATATATCTGCAGCAGCAGCAGCAGCAGCAGCAGCATAGCAGCAGCAGCAGCAGCAGCAGCAGCAGCCAATGGTGTAACAGCAGCCGACGTCTGTGTTGCTGCTGCTGCTGCTGCTGCTGCTGCTGAAAGAAACAGAAGTGGTTATTGTTTGTATTTATACTGCTTCTTTACTGCTGTGTGTGGCTTCATGCTGCAGTGTATTGATCAGGTC
>NW_013571605.1:5520-5758 GCF_000499745.2 Eimeria mitis | reverse complement strand
GCTGCTGCTGCTGCTGCTGCTGCTGCTGCTGCTGCTGCTGCTGCTGCTGCTGCTGCTGCTGCTGCTGACTAGCGTTCTGTCTTCCGCTGCGCTGCAGAGCTCCTCGTTGGTTAGAGCTACCTTCCAGCCAATTCACACACGGAACAGCAGCAGCAGCAGCAACAACAGCAGCAGCAACAGCAGCAGCAGCAGCAACAGCCGCAGCAGCAGCAACAGCAGCAGCAGCAGCAGCAGCAAG
>NW_013571605.1:5349-5420 GCF_000499745.2 Eimeria mitis | reverse complement strand
GCAACAGCAGCAGCAGCAGCAACAGCAGCAGCAGCAGCAACAGCAGCAGCAGCAGCAGCAGCAGCAGCAAA
>NW_013571605.1:1303-3803 GCF_000499745.2 Eimeria mitis | reverse complement strand
TTTCTTCTGCTGCACTTGTTTGCTGTTGCTGCTGCTGTTGCTGCTGCTGCTGCTGTTGCTGCTGCTGCCGCTGTTGCTGCTGCTGCCGCTGTTGCTGCTGCTGCTGCTGCTGCTGATATATTCTCCTTGTCTCCTTCTGTCTCCTTCCCTCTCCCTGCTCATTCTCTAGCGTTTATAGTTTAGGGTTTAAGGTTTATTTAGGGTTTAGGGTTTAGGGTTTAGGGTTTTAGGTATAGGGTTTAGGGTTTAGGTTTTAGGGTCTAGGGTTTTATGGTTTAGGGTTTAGGGTTTAGGGTTTAGGGTTTAGGGTTTAGGGTTTAGGGTTTAGGGTTTAGGGTTTATGTGTGTGTTTCAGCTGTACGTACACCTGTTGCTGCTGATCGCCGCTACAGGGGAAAAGCAAATAGACGCAGCACAGCCTCAGCAGCAGGAACACCAACAGCAGCAGCAGCAGCAGCAGCAGTAGCAGCAGCAGCAGCAGCAGCAGGAGTAGGTTCAAGTCAGCGCGCAGCAGCAGCAGCTTTGGTGCAGTCCGAGCAGCAGCAGCAGCAACTGCAGCAGCAGTTGAGGCAGCAGGAGTTGCAGCAGCAGCAGCAGCAGCAGTTGCAGCAGCAGCTGCAGCAGCGGGAATTGCAACAGCAGCAGCAGCAGGAGCAGCAACACCAGTTGCAGGAGCAGTTGCGGCAGCAGGAGTTGCAGCAGCAGGAGCAGCAGCAGTTACAGCAGCAGCAGGAGCAGCAGCAGTTGCACCAGCAGCAGCAGCAGCAGGAGTTGCAGCAGCAGCAGCAGCAGTTGCAGCAGCAGTTGCAGCAGCAGGAGTTGCAACAGCAGGAGGAGTTGCAGCAGCAGCAGGAGTTGCAGCAGCAGCAGCAGCAGTTGCAGCAGCAGTTGCAGCACCAACTGCAGCAGCAGCAGCAGCAGCAGCAGGAATTGCAGCAGCAGTTGCGGCAGCAGGAGGAGTTGCAGCAGCAGGAGTTGCAGCAGCGGGAGTTGCAGCAGCAGCAGGAGCAGCAGCAGCAGTTGCAGCAGCAGCAGCAGTTGCAGCAGCAGCAGCAGTTGCAGCAGCAGCAGCAGTTGCAGCAGCAGCAGCAGCAGCAGTTGCAGCAGCAGCAGCAGCAGCAGTTGCAGCAGCAGCAGCAGCAGTTGCAGCAGCAGCAGCAGCTGCAGCAGCAGCAGCAGTTGCAGCAGGAGCAGCAGCAGCAGGAGCAGCAGTTGCAGCAGCAGCAGCACCACGTGGAAGAGGACGAAGAGGAACAGCAGCAGGAGGAGGAGGAGCAGCAGCAGCAGCAGCAGCTGCTGCAGCAGCGACAGCAGTATGAACAGCAGCAGCAGGAGGAGCAGCAGCAGGAAGAGATGCATGCACTGCACGAGTTGCAGGTGGATGCGCAGCAGCAACTGCTGCAGCAGCAGCAGCTGCAGCAGCAGCTGCAGCAGCACCTGGTGCATCAGCAGCAGCAGCGGCAGCAGCAGCAGCTAGCTCAGCAGCAGCAACAGCAGCAGCAGCAGCAGCAGCAGTACTATTCTTCACTAGCTGGGCAGCATCCACATGCTGGCCTTGTTCAGGGTTTCGTTGATGCAGCAGCAGCAGCAGCAGCTGCTGCTGCTGCTCCCTCTTCTGCTGCAGCAGAAGCAGAAGCTGCTGCCTCAGCAGCAGCAGCAGCAGCAGCAGGATGTGTCGATCCTGACCCGTATCCTTCCTCACTATCCTCATCAGCAGCAGCAGCAGCACCACCACCACCAGCACCACCAACACCAGCAGCAGCAGCAGCAGCAGCAGCAGCAGCAGGAGCAGCAGGAAGCAGCAGCAGCTTTTTTCCTCGTTTGCCTCGTTTTGGTTTGTCTTCGTTTCCTCATTTTGCTTCTTTCAGGGATCCGATCCCAATGCCAGCAGAGCTAAGAAGAGAAGCAAACATACACAGGTTGCTGCTGCAGCTGACGCAGCAGGATGCTGTATATTACTATCAGCAGCAGCAGCAGCAGCAGCAGCAGCAGCAACTGCTGCTGCAGCAGGAACAGCAGCTGCTGCTGCAGCGAGAAAGGGAAAGGGAGCAGCAACAAGGCAGGAAATACTTCTCCCATCACCAGCAGCAGCAGTATCAATACCATCACCAGCAGCAGCAGCAGCAGCAGCAGCAGCAGCAGCAGCAACAGCAGCAGCAGCAGCAGCAGCAGCATGAAATATATATACCAGAGGTAGTACAGGGTCGTTATCATTCTTTGTTGCTGCTGGATACAGACGAGAGTATAAACCGTCAGCGCAGCATTCTGCAGCAGCAACTGCAGCAGCAGCAGCAGCAGCAGCAGCAGCAGCAGCAGCTGCAGCAGCAGCAGCAGCAGGTGCTGCTGCCGTGTGCTGCTCTCACCTGCGGATACCCCACACTCTGCTTCAAGTCTCTCTGTCTCGACGACCCCCACCACTACTTTATCTGTCTCCTCGCCTTCTTTCCTGTCTCCTCTTTTGACCTTGTTAGAGTAAGACGAAAGGGTGGGGTTGTTGTTT
>NW_013571605.1:320-470 GCF_000499745.2 Eimeria mitis | reverse complement strand
ACAGCAGCAGCAGCAGCAACAGCAGCAGTGTTGCTTTTGTTTATGATTATAAACCTAATGTATATACACTAGAAGAAATATATATGCATGCGCATGCAGCCCCAGAAACAATCAAAGAAAACTTTATTTGGAATATCATTATACAAATTT
>NW_013571605.1:0-220 GCF_000499745.2 Eimeria mitis | reverse complement strand
ACAGCAGCAGCAGCAGCAACAGCAGCAGTGTTGCTTTTGTTTATGATTATAAACCTAATGTATATACACTCGAAGAAATATATATGCATGCGCATGCAGCCCCAGAAACAATCAAAGAAAACTTTATTTGGAATATAATTATACAAATTCTGCTCGCTCTGCAACATATACACAAACACAAGTATGCATGCATGCATGCATGCATGCATGCATGCATGCA
>NW_013571604.1:663-6258 GCF_000499745.2 Eimeria mitis | reverse complement strand
GTACGCCAGTTGCTGTGGAAGTGCTGTGCATTTTCAAAAAAGGGGCCTGGCAAGCAGGAAGGTGGCGGGTGGTAATTGGTTGGACGTGACGTATCTGGTTGGACCGATGGAACCTTGAGAAACTGGAGGCGTATTAGGGGAAGAGTGATTTGACAATACGCATCGGGCGCGTCACACGAAGGTATTTCCAGGTGTGGCAGACAAGCTGACGCATGGGCAGTTAACTGAGTTTCATATTGTGATAGTCTCTTGCCGGGAACGGGACGAGTGTTACGTGGGCTGCAGGTGGTGGTTCATTGCATACCAAGGCGGTACCTGCCCAGGCGCATGTCCGACTTGTTCGTCTGCAGGTGTTTGTGCATGTTTTATTGCAAAGAGCTGTCGTGATAAAGCTTTCCTGGTTGTAGCGGTTCCTGCCTTGCTCAGAAAGTAAGCTGGATAGTTTGCTGTAAACCCGTGTGAAGGCCAGAAGGGAGCATAGCTGGCTGCGAGCATTGAGCGGAAGGGCAAATTTGCGTGAGGACGAGATGTTGTATGTGTGTGTTTAATTGTGGCGTTTGGCCATAGTCCAGCACAGAGACTCATGTATCTGCTTGCCTTTGCTCGAGGAGCTTTGATCTGCATCAGCCAAACCTGTCAAATGCCTGCCGCGCCATGTCGCCTCAGACGAAAGCAGCGTCTGTCAACAACAGTGCATGAAACAAATGTGACCAGACAGCAGGCTCACCTGCGCCGAACCACTAGACGCGATTGGGTTGCTAAAATGTTTTGATAGTGGTAACCGTTTTGCCAAGTACGGACAAGCGAGGCTTCGCGGAACGATGGCCTACAATGGTTCCATGGGATGGTTTTTAGACATATAGCTTGTACAGACACCGATGCGCAAGATATAGTTCTTCGGCTGAAACCTGCGCTTGCAAACGTTACCTAGGAGTTGCTTGTTGGCTTCCAGATGTTGCATTTCATGGCTCTCTTGGTGCGGATCGCATTTAGTCCTTTGCACTTGGGCTGCTTTCAAACTCACCGATTTTATTCCCATATTCGTCCGGAAAAGAGATATCCACTTTCACAATCCTACACATGCCGACTTTACCGAGAGCTCGTCGCCCCACTATTGGAGGGGGTTAGATGTCTGCAGCTTGGGTTTGCACGTTTCCAGTTGCGATGGTAAAAGCCGNTGGAGGGGGTTAGATGTCTGCAGCTTGGGTTTGCACGTTTCCAGTTGCGATGGTAAAAGCCGTATGGATCTTTGCGATCGGGTGCGGTGTTTTTAAGAAAGTATGTGCATAGCTTAGGTGCGGAGCTGTGGGCATACAGAGGTTTGCCGCCAAACGCAGTTCGTAGCGAGGCCAAGACACGCGATGCAAGTTTCGCTTTTTTGCGCAGTTACAGGAACGGTCACATTCCACACAATTTGAAACGACACATATATTTGTTTGCATGGGTGCAGGCTTTTACATTCACGGGCTGCGGAGATGCGCGCTCGTTTTGTTGCATTCATGCTCTTCGATATATAAGGGGACGGGGATTTTCCATGTTGCCACGTGGGGATGCAATGCAGAATCTGTTATTACGGTCTACGCAGGTGAGCACGAGGGGCCGTATTTTTTGGTGTGCAATTCGGGGTATGTGGCACCAGCCATACTCCGGTGATTTCTTCCAGACGTTTAGTGGTCTTGCCACCCACTCATGTTCCGTCTGTTGGTAGTTGCTGTACGAAGATCAGCAATAGCATAGCGCGAGCCGCAGCCGACAGCGCGGCAAAATAGGCTCTGTGTGAATACTCATGTCATGCAAAAGGAAACAAAACACTTAGCTCATTGTGTAGCTATAGTCCAGGCACTCGTAGCCTTTTCAAGCGGCGCCCGTAACGGAGGCGTGGAGGGTCTTGAATAGGCAAAATCTTCCAAGCTGCATTGCGCTGGAAAAAGTTTGAGGTTGATGACTTGTATGCACTGGAGTTCGGTATATCGAGGAAATCGGCCAAAACAGTTCATCACAGTAAATCGAAGAGAACAGGATACATGCGTTCATTTTTTTTCCGCGTACGTTTTGAAATAAAGTTCGTTTATCGTCGGTCTTCAGAACCTCCCCTGCTTTCCCTAGAAGACGGACTTGGATTTTTGGTTTTGTCTATCTGAGATAGTCGAACTAGGTACCGCCTCGGAGTCGGTACAACACATAGGGAGAGGAGAAGCAGATGGGCTTGAAGACGGGATTGGGGAGACGAGCTTGAACATTTTTTGAGATAGACGTTGGATACGCATCGGCCAGGCTATCAATACCTCTCTGCGTGCGGAAAGCTCGATTTCACCCTATGCCGAGTTTGACGGCGGACGTTATAAGAGACCCTTAGCTTTCACAGCAGTGGAACTGCATGGAGATGTGGGATCGTCATGAAGATTGAGTGATGCTGGAGTGTGCATGGCATACGGTGTTGGCTCTAGATATTGTATCGCTGGGACGCGGCGTATCAATTACTGTCGGGAGAGGTGCCCATCCTTTTTGACTATGTGTTCTTGTGTCCAGCGAGTGAGCAGACCGCGACAGGAGATGGCTGGGGNAGCCGGTTAGGCAGTTATGCCAAGGTGTCCAGCAGTACGCCTGTTCTCCGCCTTACTTACTGCCTTCCATTGTGGTTAAGGCAATTTTGTGCCATCTCTATCTGATTAATGTGGGATGTATGTCTTGCCTCCTTGTGAGAGGCGCCAGAAATGCTAGGGGATTGTTATGGCCTTTTCGGCGTTTTGTTGACGGAACGTTCGCCTAGCGTTCTTCCTGGGAGAGCGGATAATCACGGACACTAGGAGTGTGTTTCCGTACTAGCGCACGCCGCGCATGCTCGTGTTAGCTACTGTGCGTGTATGGGTTTAGCGTGAGGCGACTAAAAAATCGCGAAATACGCCCGTCAGTGTGGCAGCTACGAGGGTGTGCAGGGGCTTCGCAATGCGCCAACGCAAATTCACACAGTAGGGTGGGTCGGAGGCATGCATGCTTCGGCGTCAAGTAGCTTAACAAGCAGGACCCTTGAAGAATTACTTGCGTGCGTCTCGGGTCGGGGAAATCGGAATACGGTGAGTGCTGCTTTGTCGTTTCCTGTTGGCGCCGGAACAAAGGAAGCAAGCACTTTATCCGCGTTGCCGGACGCTGCACACTGAACCGCCTTTGGGCGTTCCCGATGTCTGCACCCAGAATTCTCGTTTGCTCTTTGAACGATATATGGTCTTGCGCGGCAATCAGCGGTCGACTGGAACACTTTTCATGTCTGGCATCGCACGTTTTCGGCGGTGCATGGACCACTTGGCTTCAGAGCTACAGACAGATGCTCGTGTAGCGTGGATCGGAATCTGTAGCGGCTGATCCATTGGCTTGAACGTTTCGACCGCAGATTAGCTAGGGGCGATACGGAGATGCGCGGCCTTGTTGTGACGATGCGTTTCTGCATCCAGACAGTAAGCAGGCAGTATGGGGAAGAGGCTTGGAACGTTGTGCATTAGGGATCGTAGGAACACACGGAAGTTGAAGCTGAGATTGCCAGAACTGTTTCCGCGATTTGGTTTGCTTGATGCAGTGTACACGGCAACAAGCAATATTACAGCTTCAGTCGTTGATTCCTGGCCCTCGCAGTTCTCTCCTTGCGGTGCGCTGGAAGCTCCAGGTCAGCCTGGATAGAGCGCCATTTATTGCTAGCCCAACGCCGACGGACCAAGTTGGCCACACGTCTTGCTTGAGAGGGAGTATCATGGATACTTACGGTGTGTCGCACTGACGAGTCCAGGACGCGCTTGCTCTTTGTAGTTTGTTTGCGTGCGCCGGCGGCATGGGATGCAAATGATAAGATGCGAGTTGCNGTATCAAACAGGATGTCTAGATGTGTACTTGCATTGCCGTTGGGTCGGGAAAATCGACGCATGGCTATTGTAGCATTTTTACGTCCTGCGGGTGCCGAAACAAGCCAAACAAACGGGCTGTGCATTTTGCCATAGACCGTGAGTTGAAACCTCGTAGGAAGGGCCAGGTCTCAGCAAAACGACTTTCCGGTTTGCAGTTAGCGTGTTGATTGATAAATGCTCTCGCGTGGTGCTCAGGGATTGACTACATCACGTGCCAAGTTTGGCGCCGAGCGCGTTCGGAAACGCTCACATTGCACGCCTTTAGGACTGCAAACCGGACTGCTGCGAGCTGGTCCTGTGGTTTTCTCTTGCACAAATCTGCAGCGGACGAATAATTGGTTCGAAGGCTGCAACACAGGTTAACTGCATGCCGAGGAGGCTAAGGAAAACTGTGGCTTTGCTGTGACTATGCGTTGTTGCCTCCAGGCGGTAAGCCGGTAGGGAAGGACATATTTGTGAAACGCTCTGGTTACGGTTGAAGACGAGATTGTAGTTTCGCTTGTTGATTCCTGACAGCACCCTGCTGGGAGTCCCAGTTCAGCCTCGATAATGCGCTATTTCGTGCCGGCCCAACATTGGCGAATCGGTTTCGTCACGCGTCTTGGTTATGAGGAAGGGTGCATTTTGGATGCTCAGTCTGCGTCGCTCTGAAGGGCGCAGGACGCGCGCGCTTGAAGTAGTTGATTTGCAGGTGTGGGCCGCACGGAGTGCAAAGGAATGGGATGCACGTATACACGCGTATTTCTCGCGTTTTATTGACGGCGACCACATCAAATTAGGGCTGTCTGCGCCTTTCGCTAGGCTGTGCGTTGAAGCCTTATTTGTGCTCCTTGGGTGTCTCACACGAAGACGTGCCTCCAGTTTTGGGAACGATGATGGATAGCTATGCACTGCTGTCGATCCTCTCCCGCATGAACCTTCGTTTACTTACCCGCAGGGACCGAACTGAGCAGGTGCTCTGGCGGGCTACGAAGTTGCATAGAACACGCTGGCTGTAAAGGTTTAGAGCTGTGTCTGCACCTCACCAAAGGAATCCTATTCGGCCAGTGAAGGGCTTTTACAACAGTCCATCGCAATNTGAAGGGCTTTTACAACAGTCCATCGCAATACTGAAAAAAGCTATACTCATTTGGAGAATGTATTGAACGCCATGTTCTGTTGCGTTCAGCCCGTACGGACAACATGTTGGCAAAGGAAAGTGCAGTTGCACAGTAGCCACCGTGAAAAATCGTCAATGTTGCCTGCTGAGTCAGTCAGCCTTAAATGCGCCGTCAGAGGTTCTGCATTCGATGCGCAAAGCTTTTGATGAATTTGTGGAGGCGGTGTAAATACAAATCACTGCACAATCTGTCCGGGGTCTGCAGAAGCAAGCGTTAACATCCGGGTAGCGCCGGTATATTCAGTGCGGCATATCCAACATTGGCGATGTTCGGAAACTGCACAAGGGGAAGAGGTGGCTGAGCAATCTATTCTGTAGCACACTCCAGTTCTGCAAACGATCGTCTGTATCCCGAGTGCCAGCGTGCACGATGCGTACTTGTTTCTGCGTGTGTCATTGCCGCTCGCCAATATGTGAGGACCAAATGTTTCGCGCGAATATTTCTGTGTGCGGTCGAGGTATGAATGTTGAACCCGTAGCGTACGCTGGTATTCAAGCGCTTTGGTGTTTGATGCAGGTGGGTTCGTCGGTGCCATTCAATTC
>NW_013571604.1:0-569 GCF_000499745.2 Eimeria mitis | reverse complement strand
CTTCACCAGCAGCCTTGGGTGTAAATAGGAGGGTACGGAGTATTTGGAGGCGTGCCAGGGGAGCTTGATGCGAGAATATCGTGCGGTTATGTGCTTTGCGGGCATGCATCTACGCGTTTAGTGTGGCGAGGCTTTCAGGCTTTCTCTAGAGCTGTGATCGAGTGTTGTTTTGCCAAGCGAGAATGCGGATATTCTGGGTAAAGAGATGGAGTTGCCCTTTCTTGCACTCTACGTACGTACAGGCGCAAGCGAAGTGCCAGTAAGAAAGACGAGCGCGGCCCGTCAATATATGTTCGGCGGCGTAGTTGTAACGAGAGTATGGTTGTATCATCCGACGAACAGTACGGGGATCGCCAATTGGAGCCCAGTCTAGTGCTCACGGCATCGAAAGGGGTTCGGATAAGCGGAACACTGCGATTCCGCCAGGTTTGTATCGTTTCAGCGACGCTTTGTAACATTTCTACATCCCAGGCAGTTGTGAAGGGGACTTCAGTAAATGACTTGTGCATCAACGGTCCAGCGTGTGCGTCGGAAAGCCTTCATGCGCTTTCCGAGTTGAGCGAACAACA
>NW_013571603.1:1251-6350 GCF_000499745.2 Eimeria mitis | reverse complement strand
GCAGTAAGCATTACTACGGCCCATGATTTACGTCTACCACACCGAATCTACCCATCTGCAGAGACGGACGGACGAGCGCCAATCCACCTAAAAAACGCACAGCGGCTAACGCACTGCCATCTACGCGTGGCCATGAGAAACGTCTGCCACAACATACGCCGAAGAAAAACCTTGTACTTGTTACTGCGAAGCGGCCTACCAGCGGAGCTGCCTGATGTTGCATTGCACTGGGTCTTATAGACTGGAAGTCGTAATATGCGAACAAATTGGGATTCCTCGCAACGGTGTGCTTGCGGCTGCAAAGCGAAACAGACGATGGACCACATACTAAGTGCGTGACCATACACACAACGCCATCGACGGGTGGACAATTCACACACTTGCTGCCGCACGTAAACGTCTCCAACAAATTAATAACATAACATCAACATGCTAGAACATCAAGAAGCACGCGCACGCCACGAGAAGTGCACGTCTCCATCATCACCTCTGCAGGTTCATACGTTGAGATTCGACCTTATGAACACCTCAAGGCTTGGGTGCATGCAACTGTTTGCGGCAAAAGCTTCCTGCCGGCATCGGAGAACCAGACGCTCCGTGACTCGGTTTCCAGCGGCGGGATCGGGAAGGAAGGGCAGGTTCGATGGAACCAATGACATACACTTAGTGAAAGCTTGTTTAGAGGCTTCGCGGTAAGGAAAGACAAAAGTCGGACGCTAAAACCGAAAATGCAAACTTAGTTGCGAATCAGAACCTTAACATGTGTGCGCAGATATAGCAGCACACACTCACCACCCCAGCAGGGACTGAGTTGATCCTCACGCTGCTCTAAATCCGTCTGCACGGGGCTACCGCTTTCTCAAATGTTTGACTAAAGTTCATCGACCATTGACTAGGGTTCGCATTTTCAGAATAAATGGCGCCATAGTACCTGGACGTTCAACAGCTATTCTCAATAGCTAGATTCCCTAGATGTAGAAGAACCGAAACAAATAAGAGACGAGCAGAGATGTGCATATGGGGAATTCGAAATCATATGGCACGTGCGTTTGACGTTCCACTGATTTTCTCCATGTAGCCGTCGGAGCTAAAGAAAATATAGTATTCATATCTTCTTAACTCACGAGCTGTATGGTGGTACCCAGTGGCCACTCGGGTCAAGCCAAACCAAGTCACTTTCACTTCAGTACGCNAGAAAACGAGAGGCATCCAGATATGTACGGAAACTGGCACAACGCTATACAGTCTGCCCAAGCTGCAATTGCACATTACCAGGCTTTGTCACGAAGAACACGTTGATATTCAGAAGTGCTTGGCAGTTTATTGACGTAGATGTTAATGGCACTTGCTTTCTGAAAAACATAAAGCATCTCCATAGATGCAAAATTTTTAAATGACGAAGACAGATAGGCGGAATCCAGTGGCGGAGGCGTCTGTTACTCCGTGAACTGGCAACGCTGTCCAGAAGGAACTAAGAAACGCCAACTCACAGACTGCGCCGCTCCACATTACAGGCTGTCCTTGCGCCACAAACTCACTAATTACGGCACAGCGCAGAGCCACGAATGTGTCCAGAAACGATCACTTGTTAGGCGTGCGGGGTTTAGGCAGTCTTCCGACGATCCAGCAATCGAAGAAAGAACGGCCTAAGGACTGCGCAAAGTGCTTAAACTGCTTCAGAAAAACCTGCACAACGCGAAACTTTTTCAGAGGCTTAAACGTGCCTCATGAAGCAGCTATGCGTTAATCACTGTTTGCCAGCGTGGCTGCATCGTGCGCCGAAGGCGACGCACTGCCTGCATATATCGCCGCAAAGCTTGAAAAGCCGGCAGCAGCGATGTCCGTTACTTACACGGGCACGCAGTCGAGGTGGCGGTGAAGCTCCCTGTTTGATATGTATGCACGCACTTTGTCAATACAAGGCAAAGTGAAAATCCAGTGATCACAAATGATAGTTTCACAGTCTTGTTTCCCTCATGGACCCGCCCATTCTTGGCAAACTCAGGCATACTGCCACAGTCTACTTTCGGCATGTAGTGCTGTGGACGAATTCCACGTAAAGCCGCTTTCGCGAAGAAACCGAGACACTGAAAATACTGTGGGTAGAGGGAAGGAAATCACGAAAGACATACAGGACTGCAATTGAGACTGCAATTCTCTACTAATTCCCCAATGTGNTTACCGATCTCAAGCAACATTTAGTGTGCTGCACTGCATGGAACAAGCGACCCACTGCCTGAAGCCAGCATGAATGGAGTACTGCGTTCCGCTGTTGACGCACACGGCCGACCTGATAGGAAAACAGGCAAACCACTGTGACCTAATCAGCGACTGAATCGTGACGGGACGCAGCATAGGCACGCACGTTCCGGTTCAACCCAACGCTTGACGGCGCCCTTCTAGAGCAATAACTCCAGAATTTTGCAGTCAAAGGCAGAACGCCACTTGCCAAACGGAATGAACCGTCAGCACCATTCCCAAGCCTTCAAAGATGCAGCACGCATCACCACGCAGACGCTTACAAAAGCGATATCCAGGCAGCAGAGGCTCGCGCAGCGCAGCAGTAACATTCGTCTTCACCTAGACCGCTTGCGGGTATGCCTTTTCAAACAGAAAGATCAGCGCACTGCCTAAACATGCAATTGTAATTCTTTCAAGCTTTGTGCATGTCTTGCCAATTGATGCCGATATGCGATTTCCTCCGACCGCTGGCGAATCGCTAGTTCGTGTCCTTAAGGCTTCGTGCCAATTGTAAGAGAAACAATGAAACTCCGATGTCATCAAGATAGCAACATCCTGTGCCTGCACACTCACGAGCTGCATGGAGTCGATACGAATGCGTGATGAGATGTCGGGACGAGCACTGCCAGTCTGTAGCGTTCGTGTGCGTTTGAAAGGAGGTATCCAAGGAGTGGACCGCAAGCCTGTATTACGTTACCGCCGAGTTGCCCCAGCGTGTGAACCCAGTTCCAAAAACACCGATTCACAGACCCACCGATGCAGAGACAAACAGGAAATTCCACAAAGGTATAGCTGGTGCTGCGCAGCACCAGGAATCAACGCCATTAGAAAGCTCATCTGGACAAACTCTGGTAGGCGGTGCCGCGTGGCGGGCTATGTGCCTATCTAATTGTGTGTTTATGACCACTAGAACGCACGGCCTGACCAGGCATGATATGTCCAATAAAGCTAACAGGTTCAGTTCGTGCATCAAAGAAGCAGCACGCAAACAATGTGCATAATGCGAAATGCCCAACAGCTGGCCCTTCCATCTAATGGCTTGCTCTGCGAAAGCGACGCGAACGGCCCAAGTAGGCAGAATAGGATGGACCAGAATAGCATCATCACAGCGGCAGACTATGTATGTTACCCAGATAAGTAATGCGAAGTAGATGAGTGTTTCAATACTCTCGCCTTCCGCCGGTGCAAACGTCTGAAGCCCCCCGATGAGCAATTGGGTCTATTGGCGATTGTATTGAGGTCATCTCCATCCATTAACTCACAGTCTGAAACGCAGCACAGCAAAAGCCACCCAACCGCCTAGAGTTCAGTTCTTCTTGTATTCAGCATACACGCATCGCGAAGCCTGCACCACGAACTGCAATTGCTGAGCAACGACAAAATTTAAAAAAGAGTCACTGCAAACGCACAGAAAGCAGGGTTGACACACCGCTGCCGAACAACGCGGTGTGCTACATATCTCCTCCACAATAACCGGGCGTATGCGTATGTAGCCACTTGCCGAAAGAGGCACTCACTTGCTGAAGATGAGGGAGCAATGTTCTGCATGAGTATCCAGCAAAGATGCAAACAGCCAAATGGGGAACGTCTCCTAATTCCCGGGTGAGGCTTCGTAGCAAACTCCGTCACTCGATGTTTGTTTACAATAGTACTCGATCAAGCAATGCCGGTCCGCTGGTGCAGGGCATAGAAAACCTTCAAGCCACCGGCACGTCGAACGGGGTCTTTCCTGAATGCAGATTCCGACCTGGAGTCGACATCAAAAATTGCAAACACTAAGACGTTCCCGAAGCTTCATGTATGTGTCCACTCCCAAGCGGTGCCGCGCCGACATACCGCGCAAAGTAACCAATATGCAAAAACGGGCATTACACGTAAACGAGAATATGCTGCGCTACGACAGCAACGTACTGCCTGAATCTTATAGAACTTTCCCTACAAAGTCGTCGCTCCAGCGGTCAAAACAGACGAGATGCTCAGCGCCAGGCGTTGGCCATAAGGACACAAAGCTGTGAGAAGTATTTGTCATGTGCATCCCAGCTTACGACCTGCCACGTGACACAAAAATTGCTCTCCATCTCAGAAGACCTCGAAGGGGCCGGTGTTCGATGGACTCCTAAAACGTTCCCCGGACACCAGTTGTAGGGCAGCGGAGAAGCTCTGACTAAACCAGAAAGAATGATCAGCCGATAGGAGAGATTCGTGGCGATGCTACAAAGAGTACGACACTGCGAAGACTTGCTAGGGGTGAGACAGTAACCTAGTGTCCTTCCGCAGTGACTGAATGCCTGGACGTATTTGGACCGAGTATTTGTGTACTGTTAGCCGGTGCGCGTGTGGTGTGCAGTGACAGAGACCCACTGCCTGCGCAAGTTATTTTAGAGAGTCGGTCACACGTAGAGAAGTCCGTAGAGAAGTTCTAAACAGCCAGCACTTGCGTATGAGCGTTCGACAGGCCAATTACCCCTAAACGTTGATTCGGATGAGTATCTCCAACCAAAGAGAGGAATGTCAAAATTGCTTGAATAGCACCACATCCAAACAACAGTGGCACGAAGACGATTTATTTTATGTTGATCTACAGTCGACACAAACTGCAAGCAGGCAAGCTTCAGTGTAAACTGTCTCTTCAACCTGAATGAACAGAATTGGAAGGCTAACAACCCTGCAATCCCATGAATGTTCTGCAGAAGGCTGCAGACGTGGTTGCACGTCAGCTTTGTGCGCCAACCAGGCACCCAAACATATTAAGACTAATTACTGGTGTTTACTACCGATGTGGAGAGCAGCAAAAGCATCGCACCGTCTGCGAACGCAAAAGCTTTTTTTGTTGCTTCCAATCGAGAGCAAGACAGATG
>NW_013571603.1:0-1151 GCF_000499745.2 Eimeria mitis | reverse complement strand
CAAAAGCATCGCACCGTCTGCGAACGCAAAAGCTTTTTTTGTTGCTTCCAATCGAGAGCAAGACAGATGCCAAAGACGCGCGGCCGATCCGTTAATTTCACCAATTTGCAACGTTGCTTTTTACAAGTGTCTGGAGCCGATTCGTTAGGTACTTGCGCGAAATACCGAACACTGGCGCTTCAAACATGTCCAGCGCACTTGCACTTACCAACTGCACAGCGGAAAACCAAAGACCATCCCTTCCCAACCAATCCAAGTAGCTGGCTTAACCGGCGCACATCTAAAGGCAAACTTTGGGCGGAAAGGCAGTCACTTTCCCTTCCTTGAGACTTTCACTACAGAATGCAACCCGCAGACACTGCAGAGCGCACCCACCGATGCAAGGAAGGTGACCTTCACCACACACTAATTCGGACGCAACTGGATGCGATCGCTGTTCAGTAGAAAACAGCCATCCACCAGCTCCGGCCCCTACACTCATCGAACAATTTGGCAGCATGGTTGTGCAGTGCAGCGACGCCGACGTACTGTCTGAAGGTGCAAGAACAACTTTTAAAGCGTCGTCAGCAAAATGCCTGACAAACTCAAGACTGATGCAGCCGGCGCAAACATAGTTACGTGCGAAAGCAAAACGGTATCCACCATATTTGGTGACTGAATAGTTTCGAGGACTTGGCAATCCTAAAAAGAGAAGTACAAGCCCCCCTTTTCCTGTTGTGAAACGAACTGCGGCGCCCAGAAAGCGATTCCAACAAAATATTCTTGTTTCGCATAGCTAGAGACAGTTCACAGGAATTTGTGTGTAAGCAGTTTAGACAGCCGGCAGATTTCAGCGCAGGTGCGGCCCCCAACTAACACAAAACCTGATTTTTTAGTGGAGAGCACAACAACACGCTTGACCAACAGTTTTTCAAGCAGCTGAAAGGAATACGACCTATTTGGCTATTCGCCAATCGCCTCTGAGACCGCGTTGCATTGCTGACTTTCTGGAGAGGCAGAGTCAATCTCGGGAACTTGGGTGTTGCCATGCATTCGCACTATAATTTCGGCGAACCGACGTGCTAGTGATGGTTTTGCAATGGTGCCGAAGAAACACAAGGAATAGTCTAATATGCGTCGTTGACTCAAATCGCATTTCTAGACCAGACAGA
>NW_013571602.1:2148-6440 GCF_000499745.2 Eimeria mitis | reverse complement strand
GGCAGAGAAACACAGATTCAATGAAATATTCAATGCAGAAAGAGCAAGCTCCCAGCAACACACACACAGGCCTCCCTCATTCAAGTGTATATACACCCCGATCAGCACACCCAACCCACCTGATCCTCCAGAGTTGTTTGCATCATCAGTGGTAATATTTGGTTAAACAACGCAGCAGCGCCAAACTCCTTCGCCTTATCCGTCAATATACGCAGAGCAGAGCGACGCAGTGGCGGCGTTCCATTCTTTATCTTCAGCAGCAAAAGTTGAATTTTCTTCTCTTTCACTTCCTAAACAATTCAATACACACAAACACCACAGCAACACATACCTAAACCATCAGAACCCTCTTGCGTCAAACCAGCTGTACTGTATGTACACCCTAGAAACATGCAGTCAACCCCCTCCCCCCAAATACCTACATCTGGCCATATATTTCTGCAACCATGTTGCATATGTGTGGCCCGTCATCAACGAGTATTCCCCCGTAAGCTTTCTCCTGCCTGAGCTGCACTGCATGCGCGTGTTGCATGCAGAAAGGGGGTTTCGTATGCTGTGNTAAGCTTTCTCCTGCCTGAGCTGCACTGCATGCGCGTGTTGCATGCAGAAAGGGGGTTTCGTATGCTGTGAGTATTACCTCTTGGGTCATCTGGTCTTCTGATTTTTCTTCAAATAATTTTGAAAAGAAGTGGAAATCTTCGGCTTTCATCTGCACGCCGCCAGCTGCTTCTCCCAGCCCCTGGGGGTCTAGAAGTGACCCCGTGGGGTCGAGGGCTTTAACAGAAATACCACCTTCTTCAGGCATAACGTACATGGGTGTAACCCCAAGAGGTGTAGCAGCTGAAGATACACCCGGGGTTGCAGGCCCCATACCCGATGAGGCGAGGGCCTGTTGCCTCGCCCGTGCTGCAGCAACTGCTGCTGAGGCTGGGGGGGGGTTGTAGTCGCTGGGGGGCTGTACCACCTCATACCCCTCTGTCGGCATTATCCTATCTAGCTCTTCGTCTGTTAGATATCTGTTGCGCTCATCAAACTCCTGCTGCAGCCGCAGCGCCAGCAGCTGCTCCGGTGTCTGCAGCGGCGTCCCNNNCAGCAGCTCTATGTCAGCACAGAACGTCTGCAGCTCCTCACCGCAGTGATGGCACTGCAGCAGCAGCAGCAGCAGCACTACCACCACCGCCAACAGCAGCAGCAGCAGCAGCAGCAGTAGCAAACAGACGACCACCCCCAACAGCAGCACGCCCCCACCCTGCCTCCCAGCAGCAACAGCAGTATCACAACGACAATCAGCAGCAGCAGCAGCAGCAGCAGTGTTTACCTGTCATAGCAAGGGGTGTTGCTCCCGGTGTAAGCCCTGAAGTCATGGGGGTGGCCCCCGGGGTCTGGGAGAGGCCCGGGGTGGCCAGGCCCGCGTCGGAGCCGTCGGTGAGGCGGGCCCCGGTGAGGGGCGTGGCCATCGCCGACCCCACACCCGATCCCGCTCCCGCTCCCTCCTCCGCCCCAGGCACCGGCGTCGCGTCCCAGCGGCTCTTCTTCTTCATAGCCAGCGGCGTCTGGCCCCCCACCCCAGCAACCAGCGGCGTTGCACCCCACTGCCCGGGGGTTGGCGTCTCCTGAGCACCATACACACACACGAACACGCCTAAACCCTAAACCCTAAACCCTGAAAACTAAACCCTAGTCGGGGTTAGAAACTTGCATGCATGCAGTGCATGCAGTGCATGCAGCGGATGATATGTGTACCTGGCCAGTGCCTCCTTGTGCTGGTGTTGCATCCCATCTGCTTCTTTTCTTGGGTTTTTGTTCTCCGGTTTCTGCTGCTCCTTCTCCTGCTACAGCAACTGGGGTGTCACCCCAGCCAGGGGCCTGACCACCAGCCTGCAGGGGCGTGTCCCAGCGGCTTGCAAGGCTTGCTGCTGCTGCTGCTGCGCCCTCGGCGCCTTGCTGCTGCTGCTGCTGCTGCTGCAGCGTCAAGCGTTCCGCCTCCGTCAGTTGACGTTCACCGTCCCACCTCGGTCTCTTCCCTGCTGCAGCTCCTCCTGCTGCTTCCTCCTGCTGCCGCTGCTGCAGCAGCTGCTGCGCGATCGCCGCATCCTCTTGGAGTTTTCGGATTTGTTTAACTGCTGCTTGTTTCTCGCGATCAAGTTGCTGCTCCACCATGACGTCTGCGTAGCTCCTAGCGCTTACATCAGCTCTTCTCCCCCCATCAGCAGCAAACGGATCCTGCCTTTCTGGTGACAGTGCACGCTGGAACCTCTGCCTCCTGTACATATCCTCTCTCGCAGCAATAGCTCTCTTCTCAAGCAGAGCTGCTGCATCCGCTGCATCCCCACCAGACGCAGCCAGCATGGCTCGGCGCTCGCTTTCTACTAACCGGCTTACAGCATCCACGCCACCACCCCGCGCCTGCTGCGGGTCCTCCCCAAACACCCCAAGCGGCGTTGGCTGTTCATCTTCTGCTGGAATTTCAGACAAATATTGATGAACTGGTGTTTCACCGTAAAGGTGCGAGTCGAAGGCACCTTTAGACGTCAAGGGGGCCTGACTACCCGTGTTGTTGCTGTTGCTNGGTGGAGGATGGTTCCGTAGCTGCAGGCAATCCGATCAGATTCCACAGCCCCAGAGGAAACAGCAGACGGGGGGCCAGTTCATACGCATCCGTGATTTTTTTGTTGTGTAGACCGGAGCAAAAACCTTTTCTTAATTCCTTTTAATTAAAACAAAGCAAAGATATTCCCAGGGAGATCAGTAATATTACCGTAGCCTCGACCCATGCAAGGCGGCCGGCCGCCTCTGCTGCGGTGGCGGTACTGAGAGCTCTGCAGCTCTACCCTTCAGCTGTCCATGAGCTGAAATGGTTTAAACTGAACGTCGGCGCAAATACCCAAGCTGACGCCGCTCTGTGGAAATGCCACAAACACAGATCCTCCCGCAGCCGCAGCCGCAGCCGCAGCCGCAGCTGCACAACAAGGTTTCCTCCCCTGCATGCGGTGAGAAGAAGAACGCCTGCAGCACCAGCCAGAGCTCGGATAAACACAAAAAAAACGAAACTCAGAAACTTCACTATAATTCACACAAATAAAACAAAGAAAATAAACAAAATATTCAATACATTCAAGCCATGGACACCTTTCCTGAATACGCTTTCTTCTCCCCCACATGATGGAGGGGTACCGCCCGCCTCGGCATACTTTCTCGGGCTGTTGTCTGTTGCTTTCTTCTCTATAAATATTTATTTAAATGAGTTTAAATATAAGTTTGTTGTTCCACCGAGAAAATAGACAAGTCAAGGGCACCGCCTCGCAACTTGGTTGTGTGTTTCTTACTGCTCTCCGCTGTTGCTCTTTCTCTCCATATGCAGCCAATCCTCTGTCTATCAAAATAGCGTTTCGTGTGTATTTATGAAATTGTGCAGCAACGACAACTGAATATTATTTTTCAGTGTTTTCCGCTTCTCATTTCAATACCATACATGCAGCAAGCCCACCACCAGCTGACGAGGCTTCGTGTGTATCGCAGTTGTTTTTCTTGAGTCGCTTGTAGACAAGGAACCAAACAGATCAGACTTTATTATTTAATTATTTATTTAATTAGTTTTTGCATTGACCCCTCCCCCACCCCGCGACACAGCATCAACTGAGAGGAGAATCTCGGTTTTCATCTGCCGTTCGTGTTCATGTCTCTATGTACAATACAGCTTTCCTTGAGCTGTAAGCCGAAGCAACTTGCTGTTGGGGTTGTGTTATACCTTCGCTGCATTAAATATAAGCGGCTGAGATGCATGCACTGCAAATAGCGGTAGTCTCACTCTATCGATGCGGTGAGGAATGGAGAAACCTATATACTCCAACGCATATCTGATACACGTATAACTCATGTATATATGTGCATAATTATATATATATATATATATATATATATATATATATATATATATATACAGAAGGCAAANTATATATATATATATATATATATATATATATATATATATATATATACAGAAGGCAAACGTGAAAAACCAAAGTTTTGTCTCAGCAGAAAAGTAAACAAATGTCCCAGTGTTAGTGTATTTTATGTAAAGTATTTACTTCAACATAATAATAAACCAGAAACGGCAGATGTATGTTTATGTTGTCCCCTCCATCATCTCTTCTTACACCTCACCGAAGACACATAAAAAGGCTGCATGCAGGAGGAGCCCCCGCCGCTGTGTTATCTCTTTTTACAGTTTCTCTCTCAAGGGAATCCTCGATTCTATAATATGTACATATATATGTACTTGTATATAATAT
>NW_013571602.1:1446-2116 GCF_000499745.2 Eimeria mitis | reverse complement strand
TATATATATATAATATATATATATATATATATATATATATATATATATATATATATATATATATATATACGCTCCGCGTAATTTATTGGTTGGAGTGAAATGCAACTGGAAATTGCGGGTCAATGAATCGAATTGTTGAATATGCAATAAAAGAGACGAAAGAAGGAAATTTAATATTAATATAATTATTCTTAATATATTATTATTATTATTATTATAAATATTATTACTATTAGATACAAAAAGGTATTTGTTATATGTTTAATAGTACTCTTTGAATGCACCCAAAAGCCTAGGGCTGACGAAACAGCGTAGAAACAACGAAAGTAATTGAGAGAATATAAGCAAAAAAAATATTTATATTAATATAAATAACAATGCAGCTAGATAACTCATGATAGTATATACAACAAAATGTTTTAATACAAAAAAAAACGGAAACACCAACAGCAGACGCAGGACTAGTGTTTAACTGTGCAACAACAACAACGACGCCCAGCTGCAGCAAGCAGGAAGAGAAAGTAATTTATTAAGTATATATACATACATATATATATATATATATATATATATATATAATGCCAAGCCGCCGCTAATACGAAAATAATAATAACAATGATCTATAATAAGCATAAAAAAAAAATATTTTAATCTCTTCGGTAGGTTTACT
>NW_013571602.1:874-1346 GCF_000499745.2 Eimeria mitis | reverse complement strand
TAATGCCAAGCCGCCGCTAATACGAAAATAATAATAACAATGATCTAGAATAAGCATAAAAAAAAAATATTTTAATCTCTTCAGTAGGTTTACTTTTTGTGTACTCCCCCCTACACTGCTGCATACTGCTGTCATTCGTTTCGCTGGAAATTCTCTTTTAAGAAGAAATTTGTATCATTTCAACGAAAAAGCTTTTAAAAATTTGAAATATAACTTTTTTTTTTAGTGGGAGGTTAATACAGAAACGACCCCCAGGTAACTACGACAGCCCCAGCAATGCGTGTTTTTTCCTCAGTTGAGACTGAGGTGAAACAGTGTGTTTTTGTGTGTTTTGAAGATAATTCCTCTGCTTTATAGTAAAAATTAATTGAAATAACCATTAAAATGCTTTTTATTTCATCAGTTTTAGTAGCATTCATATTGCACACGGGGGCTCATGAGTAGTGGGGCTGCATATCACCATCGCCCGTCG
>NW_013571602.1:0-774 GCF_000499745.2 Eimeria mitis | reverse complement strand
CGACCCCCAGGTAACTACGACAGCCCCAGCAATGCGTGTTTTTTCCTCAGTTGAGACTGAGGTGAAACAGCCCGTTTTTGTGTGTTTTGAAGATAATTCCGCTTCTTTATAGTAAAAATTAATTGAAATAACCATTAAAATGCTTTTTATTTCATCAGTTTTAGTAGCATTCATGTTGCACACGGGGGCTCATCAGTAGTGGGGCTGCATATCACCATCGTCCGTCTTTGTACGTCTCTATGGCTACTCGATTCATTCTGAATATCCAAAATTTATATTATTAAATTATTTTCTCTTTACAGGAGAGAATCCTTCAGATAAAAAGGCTACAGCTGGCTCGCTGTAGCTGCATGTACACCCGAGATGCCGCGGGTTTCTACCGGGCGTTGGCGGTCGTTGCCTTCCGCTCGTTTCCGTCGGTGATTTGTTTCCTTTTCAGTTTCTGAGTGTTTTTTCACTCTTTGTTTTTGTTTATCGATGGTTTCGGAACCAAGCGAGGCAAACAACTGCGGAGATACCCCGCAAGAATGGCTGAGGAGGCTCACCGTGAAAGTTGAACGTGACGCTAGTGATGCCGCTTATGATGATCAGCAGCGATCAGCGGCAGCAACAGCAACAGCAACTTCTGCTGCATTTTCTTCAGAAGTTTCATCTGCAGCGCTGCAAGATGAGTCGAATAGCGGCAAAGTAAAGCGAAAAAAAGAGAGAAAATGGTCAAGTGGAAAGCCCCCAAAAGATGAACGGGTACTGATCCCAAAGGAAGCTCCGGTGTAC
>NW_013571601.1:744-4843 GCF_000499745.2 Eimeria mitis | reverse complement strand
GCTGCTGGCAGCAGCAATGAGCCGTACAACCGTTTTGCAGCAGCGTCGTCAGTTGTTGCAGCAGCAGCAGCTGGTGCAGCAGAAGCAGCTTGAGCAGCTGCAGCAGCAGCAGCTGCAGCATCATCGAAAGATACAACGCTGGTGTCTGCTGCTGAGAGAGTTCTCTCGTATTCAGCTGTCTGTACACCTGGGAATAGATGTCGATGACTTGCCAGCAGCAGCAGCTATGTTTGCTGCTGATTTTGCTGCTGTTCTTGAAGGGAGAAGTGTAAGTACAGCGGAGGCCCCGCTGCTGCTGCTGCTGCTGCTTGCTGCTGCTGCTGGATATATTAAGGCTTCTAATGCAGCAACAAAACTGCAGCACAACAAAGAAGCTGTGCTGCAGTCTATACGAAGACTGAGGCAGCAGCAAATGGAGGAGCAGCAGCAGCAGAAAGACCAGAAAGAGCAGCAGCGAAGACAGCTGCTGCAGCGCCTGCAGTACAGAGATCGCAATCAACTATGGTTGCTGGAGCAGCAGCAGCAGGGCGAGCTGCAGCAGCAGCAGAAGCTTGCTTCTGCTGCTGCTGAACAGTGGGAGGAGCTAACTAGGGAACTCTATACGCATGTTTCTGATAGCGTGCTGCAGATGCTGCAGCAGCGGGAACAAGAAGAGCAGCAGCAGCAGCAGCAACCAGAGTTGCTGCAGCTGAGATCACTGCAGCACGGAACGCCGCAGATGCAGACAGCATTAGACATCTGCTGCAACATAGCTGCTGCCATAGCAGCAGCAGCACGAGAAACTTTGCTGCTTGTGAAGGCAGCAGCCGATGCAGCAGCAGCAGAAGCTGATTCTGCTGCTGCTACTACTTCTGCTGCGGCTTCAGCTGCTGCTGCGGCTTCTGCTGCTGCTGCAACTGCTTCTGCTGCTGCTGCTACGGTGCCTGCAGACTCGGATTGCGTGGAATCACCAACTTCTGAAACGAGCAGCAGCAGCAGCGGCAGCGACAGCAGCAGCAACAGCAGCGGCAGCGACAGCAGCAGCAGCGACGGCAGCAGCAGCGACAGCAGCAGCAGCGACAGCAGCAGCAGCAACAGCAGCAGCAGCACCAGCGTGTGGGGGTGTTGGCTCAGTGAGGACAGCCACTCTGCTGTCGTTGCTTCTGTCTCCTCACTGCTGTCTCCTTTGCAGGCCTTCTTGCTGCTGCTGCGTTCCTTCCCTCGTAAGCACTCTTGCTGCTGCTGCTGCTGCTGCTGCTGTTGTTGTTATTGTTGTTTCTGCTGCTGCTGCTGCTGCTGGTTATGCTGTTGCACGCTGGTGCTGCTGCTGCTAGAGTGCGTGCAACTGTCGCGTCTGCTGTTTGCTGCTGCCGTGCGGCAATTGCACTACCTGCAGCTGCTGCACTTGCTGCTGCTGCTGCTGCTGCTGTATTCGCTGCTGCTGCTGCTGCTGCTGCTGCTGCTGCTGCACCGGTATGCGTGTGTGTGTGTGTGTGNGTGTGTGTGTGTGTGTGGCGTGCATGCAGGCCTGCAGCGGGTGAACAAACGTTGCATTTCGGAGCTGCTGCAGTCTGCTGCTGCTTTGCTGCCGCTGCTGCTGGATTGCCGTGGGGTGTTTGCTGCTGCAGCAACTCGACAGCAGCAAGACGAAGAAGCAGAAGCAGCGAAGCCAGACGAAGAAGAAGAAGAAGAAGAAGAAGGAGAGGTTTCAGATGAGTACATAAAGCACGTACCCAGGCGTCGGCGGCAGCAGCTGTACAAGCAGCAGCAGCGGGAGAAGCAGGAGCGGCAGCAGAGGAGGCAGCAGCAGCAGCGGAGGAAGCAAGAAAGAAAGCTGCAGCAGGAGCAGCAGCAAGAAAAAAGACAGCAGCAAATAAAAGAAAGAGATACAGATCCACTCTCTCAGCTGCAGGCTGCACTGCAGCAGCCTCTGCCTGAAGACGGCCTCCTCGTGGGCCTTGTTGTGCTGCCTCTGGCTTTCCCGCAGCAAACGGTGGTGCTGCAGCAGCAGCAGCAGGAGCAGCAGCAGCAGCAGCTGCTGCAGCAGCAGGGAGAGGGATCTGATGACGAGCTAGAAGCAGAAGCGGAGGACGCAGAGTTTGTGGGGGCAGCAGCAAGCGCGCCAGCAGCAGCAGCAGCAGCAGCAGCAGCAGNCAGCAGCAGCAGCAGCAGCAGCAGCAGCAGATGGCTTGACACACCCAGCTTCTGCTGCAGCAAGTGAAGGTGCAGCAGCAGCAAAAGCAGAATCAACAGCAGCAGCAGCAGCAGCAGAAGCAGAAGATGTAGATGAGCTGCTGCTGCTGAAAGCCCCCCTTCGTGTCTGTACAGCACACAGCGCCAAGGACGATGAGCCCCCGTATCAGGTTGCGATGCCGAGGAGCCCTTGGAAGGCTTTATCTGCTTCTGCTGCTGCTGTTTCTGCTGCTGCTGCTGCTGCTTCTCCTGCTGCTGCTGTAGCAGCAACCTCTGCTCCCGGTGAGTTGGGGGCAGCAAGAGAAACAGAAGAAGTAGAAATAGAAGAAGGAGAGAAAAAAGAAGAAAGAAAAGGGCCCCTGAAGATTACACTTGGTGGGGTTGTTGCAAGAGCTAAGACTCCAGCAAAAGCAGCAGAAGCAGCAGAAGCAGCAGCAGCAGAAACAGGAACAGCAGCAGCAGCAGCAGCAACAGCAGCAGCAGCAGGAGCAGCAACAGGTACAGCAGCCGGTGCAGCACCAGAAGATATATGGACGCTTCGTTCGTTTGCTGCTACCCGTGCTGCGCGTGTTGTGGCTTTGCTGTTGGAGTATGAGGAGGCTCGCGTTGTGCTGCAGGAGGAGCTGCAGCAGCAAGAGCAGCAGCAACATGCTGCTGTTGCTGCTGCTGTTGCTGCTGTTGCAGCAGAAGCAGCACGGATACAGCAGGCAATTGATGATGAAAATGAGCAACTAGCAGCAGCAGCAACAGAAAAAACAGAAAAAGCAACATTAGCTGATGAGGCAGCAGAAGAGCAGCGCATAAAGGAGCAGCAACGGCGTCAACGAATGCAGCAAGAACAGCAAGAACAGCAGCAGCAGCAGCAGCGGCGGTGGTATCGGTATGGTGGAGATCAGGATGACTATGACGATACCTTTCAACCGTACAGTCGCCGCCAGCAGCAGCAGCAGCAGCAGCAGCAGCAGCAGCAGCAGCAGCAGCAGCAGGGGAGGGGTATNGTCGCCGCCAGCAGCAGCAGCAGCAGCAGCAGCAGCAGCAGCAGCAGCAGCAGCAGCAGGGTAGGGGTATGGGTCGTTTTCAGCTTGCTCCTCGGGCTGCACGAGGGGCGTGGAGGGCGCGACGATGGAACACTTATAATTATAACTACAGCAGCAGCAGCTATTATAATAGTGGGTACAGGGGCCCCCATGATAGAGGAGGAGGAGGAGGAAGAGGAGGGGGCCCCCGCGATGCTGCTGCAGCATGCAGCCTAGAAGCTGCACTTGAATGGGGCTCTCACCCGCATGCACCAGAGGGAGACAAAGAACACTTGATAGTTGTTGACGGCAGCAACGTGGCTATGAAGCACGGCGACAGTTTACAGCATATGAACAGCAGCAGCAGCAGCAGCAGCAGCAGCAGCAGCAGCAGCGGTAAAACATTTTCAACGCAGGGTATTCTTGTTGTGCTTCAATACTATCAAGAGAGAGGATATAAAGTAAGAGTGTTTGTCCCTGAATATCTTCTTTCTTATTCTTCTGTCTCCAATATAAAAAGACAAGAAAGGGCACAGCTGCCTGTAAACCAAGCAAGAATGCCTGACTCTGTTGATGCTCTTATAAAACTACAAAAACAGGGGGTCCTCATCTCCACCCCACCACAAGACTATGATGATTGCTATTGTATTAAGGTAATTTCACTCTTTTCTACTTCTCTTCTCTACTGTTTTATCTATTTGTTTGCTTTTTGTTTGCTTTTTGTTTGTTTCCTTGTTTGTATCTGTATATACGTTATATAATGTAATGTAATGTAGTGTAATATAATATAATACGAACGGCATGTACATATGTATATATATATATGTATATATATATATATACATATATATATATATATATATATATATATATCCTTCTTCGTCTCTGTATGTGTACAGTATGCATTGATG
>NW_013571601.1:0-644 GCF_000499745.2 Eimeria mitis | reverse complement strand
TTCTTCGTCTCTGTATGTGTACAGTATGCATTGATGCTTGCCGGTTGTATAATAACGAACGACCTGTATATATGCATTTATATGCACACATCTATATATATATATATATATATATATATATATATATATATATATATAATGTTTAAAGAACGGCATGTATATATACATTTTAAAGTACACATATATATATACATATCTCCATATATATACATATATATACATACATGTGCATGTGTGTATATGTGTATATGTGCGTGCAGTATGCGATGATGCGTGGCGGGTGCATAATAACGAACGACATGTACCGGGACGTGTGCCAGCGAGTGTCAAACAAAGCACAGGCGACGGCGCTGCGAGCGTGGCTGCGGCGACACGTCATCTCGTTCACGTTTGTTGACGGTGACTTTCTACCGAACCCAGCTTTCATCTGGCCACCGCCTAATGAGGTGCCGCCACCAGCAGACTTTCAACAGAAACCCAGCAACAGTAATAACAAAACAAAATCATAAATATAAATGGAAACATTGGATTTATATTTATATTTATTTTTATGTAAAGATTTCATATCGTTCATGTTTGTTGACGGCGACTTTCCACCGAAGCCAGCTTTCATCTGACCACCGCCGGACCAGCTGCCGCCACGA
>NW_013571600.1:6178-6540 GCF_000499745.2 Eimeria mitis | reverse complement strand
ATATATATATATATATATATATATATATATATATATATATATATATATATTGTTTGTGTGTGTGTGTGTGTGTGTATAGTTTATTTATTCTAAAAGAGATAAACCGAGAAGAAGCAAAGTTATTATTATATAAATGTAATTCTTTTTTAAATTATTTTTCTTTTTGTTTATATGATTATTTTTCTTCTTTACTGTCTCCTTTTTTAGGTTTTTATTTATTGATAAATAAAAACAACTACAATACTACTACTATAACCCCTCAATATAATCCTCATAATATAAATAATAATAATAATATATATAAATATAAATATAAATTTAAATATAAACAATATTATATTGTTATGTTTAACCTGAGATAT
>NW_013571600.1:4625-5016 GCF_000499745.2 Eimeria mitis | reverse complement strand
ACTTTACGCGATACAGCTGGCACAAACAAATAGAAAAAATAGGAAAAAGTTTAGTTTATATTACTACAGGAGCGGAGACAACCGTGCTGCCCCCAAAAGAATATAAATATAGATTTATTTTTAATATTTTGCCTTTCTTCTCTCCTTCTCTTCCTCTTCTCTCTATCCAGCAACCAGCTGCTCTGCTCCGAGCTGTACATACACTCCAGCACCAACACACAAATACATACGGTGGGTGTTGTCAGCCTGCTGCTGCTGCTGCTGCTGCTGCTGCTGCTGCTGCTGCTGCAGCAGACACACCAGCAGCAGCAGCAGCAGCAGCAGCAGAAGGAGCAATAGAAGCAACACAAGCAGAAGCAACAGAAGCAAAAGAAGCAGCAGCAACAGAAGC
>NW_013571600.1:4348-4466 GCF_000499745.2 Eimeria mitis | reverse complement strand
CCACCTTCTTTTGCTGCTTGTCTTGCTGCTGTTGTTAGAGAGCAGCAGCAGCGCGATGCAGCAGCAGCAGGGGGGCCCCCTACATCTGCTGCAGCTGCAGATACACCCCAAAGAAAAT
>NW_013571600.1:2398-4248 GCF_000499745.2 Eimeria mitis | reverse complement strand
ACTATAACCCCTCAATATAATCCTCATAATATAAATAATAATAATAATATATATAAATATAAATATAAATATAAATATAAACAATATTATATTGTTATGTTTAACCTGAGATACATGCATACAAAATACAAACAAATACACACAAAAGTTTTTGACTTAAAGGGCCTAAGGAGACAGCGCTGCGTGCCCCCGCCCCCTGCTGCAGCAGCAGACACCAGCAGCAGCAGCAGCAGCAGCAGCAGTAGCAGCAGCAGCAGCAGCAGCAGCGGGGGAGGGAACGGGGGAGATGCTGCAGCGGCAGCAGCAGGTCGTAGCAGAAAGGGGGGGGATACAGCAGCAGCAGCAGCAGCAGCAGCAGCAGCAGCAGCAGCGGAAGAAGAAGAAGAGAAGGAAGAAGAGGAAGCAGAAGCAGCAGCAGCAGCAGCAGAAGCAGCAGCAGAAGAAGCAGCTAACAGATCTGATGCTGCTGTTATGGGGGCAGCCCCAAGAAGTAAGGAGAGACAATGCTTTGCTGCTGCTGCTGCTGCTGCTGCTGCTGCTGTTGCTGCTGCTGTTGCTGCTGTTGCTGCTGCTGCTGCTGCTGCTGTTGTTGTTTTTTTCTTTGTCTTTGAGTTTCTAGCATGTTTATGTCTGTGTCTCTTTGTCTTTGTCTCTTTCTTCTTTCTGTCTCCTTTTTTCTATCTGTCTCCTTTTTTTTATTTGTGTGTTTATGTATCTCTCTCTATTTCTTTTCTCTTTATTCTGTGTCTCCCTTTCTCTCCCTCAGCTGCAGCAGCAGCAGCAGCAGCAGAAGCAGCAGCAGCAGAAGAAGAAGCAGATGCAGACACAGGAACAGCAGCAGCAGCAAGCCCACCATCACCAGCAGCACCAGCAGCAGCAGCAGCACCAGCAGCAGCAGCACCAGCAGCACCAGCAGCACCAGCAGCAGCAGCAGCAGCAGCAGCAGCAGCAGCAGCAGCAGCAGCAGGAGGAACAGAGCTGCATGCACAGCTAGAGGAGAATGCAGTGTTATGGGATATGAATTTGTTAGAGTATTTACGGGGCTGCAGTATATACATGCATGCAAAAGAATATAAATGTATAGAGAGAAGTTTATATAGAGACCTAAATATATTAAATAAACTAGAGATAGTTGATTACTCTCTTCTCCTTATTATAAATAAAAATAAAAATATAATTTTTTTAGGTTTAATAGATTACTTTACGCGATACAGCTGGCACAAACAAATAGAAAAAATAGGAAAAAGTTTAGTTTATATTACTACAGGGGCGGAGACAACCGTGCTGCCCCCAAAAGAATATAAATATAGATTTATTTTTAATGTTTTGCCTTTCTTCTCTCCTTCTCTTCCTCTTCTCTCTATGCAGCAACCAGCTGCTCTGCTCCGAGCTGTACATACACTCCAGCAGCAACACACAAATACATACGGTGGGTGTTGTCAGGCTGCTGCTGCTGCTGCTGCTGCTGCTGCTGCTGCAGCAGACACACCAGCAGCAGCAGCAGCTGCAGCAGAAGGAGCAATAGAAGCAACACAAGCAGAAACAACAGAAGCAAAAGCAGCAGCAGCAACAGAAGCAGCAGCAGCAGCAGCAGCAGCAGCAGGGCCATTGTCTCTTCAGGGGCCCCTATCAACTGTCTCCTCAGCTTCTTCTCCTGGGGGCCCCCCGTATACTGTCTCCTTGGGGGCCCCCGGGGGGGCCCCCAGGGGGGCCCCCAGGGGGGGGCCCCCACCCTCTTTTGCTGCTTGTCTTGCTGCTGTTGTTAGAGAGCAGCAGCAGCGCGATGCAGCAGCAGCAGCAGGGGGGCCCCCTACATCTGCTGCAGCTGCAGATACACCCCAAAGAAAATA
>NW_013571600.1:2026-2298 GCF_000499745.2 Eimeria mitis | reverse complement strand
TGCATTTTATTTTTATAAAAAAATAAAATGCATGCGTTTGCATGCATTTGGGGCTGCATGCACAAACAAACTTCTTTATATGACTTTTTTAATAAATTAATTTTTATTTTATTTATATAAATTTATTTATAGATACAATTAAACAAATTAATTTTTCTTATAACTAAAAAAATATATTTATATTTATATAAATATATTTATATAAATATATTTATATAAATTTATATAATTTATATATATTATATATATATATATATTTATATATAAATTTA
>NW_013571600.1:0-1926 GCF_000499745.2 Eimeria mitis | reverse complement strand
TGCATTTTATTTTTATAAAAAAATAAAATGCATGCGTTTGCATGCATTTGGGGCTGCATGCACAAACAAAATATTGTTAAACAAACTTATTTATATTACTTTTTTAATAAATTAATTTTTATTTTATTTATATAAATTTATTTATAGATACAATTAAACAAATTAATTTTTCTTATAACTAAACAAGTATATTTATATTTATATAAATATATTTATATAAATATATTTATATAAATATATTTATAAAAATATATTTATATAAATATAAATATATCTGTTTCTTTTTTTCTTCATTAGAGGCAAACCAGAGAGGGGGCCCCCTAACAAGTAAAGGGGGGCCCCCCCGCAACCCTGGGGGCCCCCAGCAACCCTGGGGGCCCCCAGCAACCCGGGGGGCCCCCAGCAACCCCGGGGGCCCCCAGCAGCCCCAGTGGGGCCCCCAGTAGATAGAGGGGGCCCCCCAGGAAGCAGAGAGGGGAGCTCAGCAGAAAGAAGCAACGAGGGTTTAGGGTTTAGGGTTTAGAGACGATATAAAAAGAAATTAAAAAAAAAAAAAAAAACAGATAAAGGGTTTAGGGTTTAGGGGCCCCTCGCCCGAAGGAGACGCATACTTTAGGGGCTCACACGCACCCGGGTTGCTGCTGCAGTGTCTGCTGCTGCTGCTGTTGCTGCTATATCTGCTGCTGCTGCTGCTGCTGCTGCTGCTGCTGTAGTGCCTGGTGGAGCATCTGATTAAGAACTGCCTGTTGTTTGCGCTGCTGTTGCAGTATCTGCTGCTGTTGCTGCTGCAGTGTCTGCTGCTGCTGCTGCAGTATCTGCTGCTGCTGCTGCAGTATCTGCTGCTGCTGCTGCTGCTGCAGTATCTGCTGCTGCAGCTGCTGCAGTATCCGCTGCTGCAGCTGCTGCAGTATCTGCTGCTGCTGCTGCTGTTGCAGTATCTGCTGCTGCTGCTGCTGCAGTATCTGCTGCTGCTGCTGCTGCAGTATCTGCTGCTGCTGCTGCTGCTGTACCTGCTGCTGCTGCTGCTGCAGTATCTGCTGCTGCTGTTGCTGTTGCAGTATCTGCTGCTGCTGCTGCTGCAGTATCTGCTGCTGCTGCACCGTTGTGTATAGAGCTAGTCTGTTGCTTGTCTTCCTTCTTTTTCTGTCTCTTCATTTGCTGCTGCTTTTGCTGCTGCTGCTTCTGCTGCTTCTGCTGCTGCTGCTGCAGCTGCTGCTGCTGCTGTCTCTCCTTAAGTAGCGCCTCAATACGAGGAGCCGCTCGCTGCGGCCTGAAAAACAAAACAAAGCCCCAAACATGCAGCAGCAATGCATGCATGCATGCATGCATGCATGCATGCGTGCATGCAACACAAACCCTAAACCCTAAACCCTAAACCCTAAACCCTAGTATATATCTCCCCCCCCTAACGAGTGCACATGCAGATAGGGATAGTCTCTCCTCTTCTTCTCTGTCGATTCACACACAAGCAAATGCATGCATGCATGCATGCATGGTGCTGCAACGCATGCATGCACTGCATGCATGCATGCATTTGCTGCTCTCTATGCCAGCATGCATGCATGCGTTGCAGCAGCAGCACCAGCACCAGCAGCAGCAGCAGCAGCAAGCATGCATGCATGCATGCATGCAAGTATAATTTGGGGTGTATAGGGAGCTAGCTGACCTTCCCCATAGAGTTTTATGTCTTCCTTTTATACAGACAGCCCCAAGCGGCATTTGTTTTTGTTTATATATTTGCTTTGCATGCACGCATATTATTTTTACTTCTTTTTTTTCTTTTTGTTTAGAATAAAAAGCAGCACAATCTGCTGCTAGTGCTGCAGCAGCAGCAGATACAGATACACGCTGCTGCGCCCCCTCCTCCTGCACCTGCTCCTGCTGCTGCTGCTCCTGCTGCTGCTGCTGCTGCTGCTGCTGCTGCTG
>NW_013571599.1:4157-6274 GCF_000499745.2 Eimeria mitis | reverse complement strand
ATTATATTATATTATATTATATTATATTATATTATATTATATTATATTATATTATATTATATTATATTGTTTGTTTTTTGTTTATTTGTTTGTTTCTGTTGTGTTTAATATTAATATTTATGTATCACTTTACTTGCTGCAATTGCTGCTGCAATCACTCCTATTACTCCTGCTACTGCTGCTGCTGCTCCTGCTGCTTCTGCTGCTGCTCCTCCTCCTGCTGCTGCTGCTGCTGCTGCTGCTGCTGCTGCTTCTGCTGCTCCTCCTCCTCCTGCTGCTCCTCCTCCTGCTGCTGCTGCTGCTACTCCTGCTGCTGCTACTCCTACTGCTGCTGCTGCTGCTGCTACTCCTGCTGCTGCTGCTCCTCCTGCTGCTGCTCCTGCTGCTACTCCTGCTGCTGCTGCTGCTGCTGCTGCTGCTGCTGTGTAGGGGTCTAGACGGGGCAGGCAAGACAACGTTTGTGCGGCAGCTGAATGGAGCTGACGTTCATTCGGTTGCCCCCACACTGGGCTTCGCTATTTATACTTTTTCTCTGCAGGGGTAAACAAAAAACTTTTACTTTTTTATTTTTATTTTTTTTATTTATTTTTTGTTTTTGTTTTTATTTTTATTTCTTCTTACTTTTGTTTATTTTTTATTTTTATTTCTGTTTTTGTTTTTTTTTATGTTTGGTTGCCCCCACATTGGGTTTCGCTATTTATACTTTTTCTCTGCAGGGGTAAACAAAAAACTTTTATTTTTTTATTTTTATTTTTATTTTATTTTATTTTGTTTTTTATTTGTTTTTATTTTTGTATTTACTCTGACTTTCTTTTATTTTTATTTTTTTATTTTTTTGTTTTTATTTTTTTATGTTTTTTCTTTCGGTTGCCCTCACTTTGGGTTTCGCTATTTATACTTTTTCTTTGCAGGGGTAAACAAAAAACTTTTGCTTTTTTATTTTCTGTTTCTTTTATTTATTTATTTTATTTTATTTTATTTTTATTTTATTTTATTTTATTTTTTTGTTTCTGTTTAGGTTTCTTTTGGGTGTATGGGATGTTCGTTTTACTGTTTTTTTTTTTTCTTTTTTTCGTTTTTCCTCGCTTTTTTCTTTTTCTCTTCTGTTTCATTTCTTTTTATTCTTTTATTTTATTTATTTTATTTTATTTTATTTTATTTTTTTTTTTTTTTTTGTTTTGTTTAGGTTTCGTTTGAGTGTATGGGATGTGGGGGGCCAGCGAACGATCCGCGCTTTTTGGCGGCATTATTTCGAGTGTACAGACGGCTTGATTTGGGTGGTTGATGCAGCAGACAGAGAAAGAATGAATATATGCAGAGAAGAATTAAATAGGCTCCTTAAGGAAGAAGTAGGTGTATAGAGAGACAGAGAGAGAGGAGACAGAGAGGAGACAGAGGTAGAGAGAAAGAGGAGACAGAAAGAAACGAGAAAGCGACAGAAAGAGGAGAGACAGATATAGAGAGAAAGGGGAGACAGAAAGAATCGAGAAAAAGACAGAAAAGGAAAGAGATAGAAGAGACAGAGATAGAGATAGAGAGGAGACAGAAAGAGAAAGAAAGAGACAGAAAGAGACAGAAAGAGAAGAGACAGAGATGCAGAGGAGACAGAAAGAAAAAGAAAGAGACAGAAAGAGAGGAGATAGAGATAGAGAGAAAAAGGAGACAGAAAGAAAGAGGAGACAGAAAGAGAAAGAAAGTAAAGGAGAAGAGACAGAGGAGAGAAAGAAGAGACAAAAAGAAAAAAAAGAAAAAAACAGAAAAAAAAAAGGAGACAGTATCGTCTGTCTCCGTCTCTGTTTTTACATTATCATTTATTTTATTTATTTTATTTATTTTATTCTATTTATTTTATTTTACTTATTTTATTTATTTTATTAATTTTATTCATTTTATTTATTTTATTTACTTTATTTTATTTTATTTATTTTATTTATTTTATTTATTTATTTATTCTATTTATTTTATTTATTTCATTTATTTTATTTATTTATTTATTTTATTTATTTTATTTTATTTATTTATTTATTTTATTTATTTTATTTATTTATTTTATTTATTTTATGCTGCAGCGGCTAGCTGGGGTTCCCGTGTTGGTGATGGCGAACAAACAAGACGTC
>NW_013571599.1:3547-4129 GCF_000499745.2 Eimeria mitis | reverse complement strand
TTTTTTTTTTTTTTTTTTTTTTTTCTTTTTCGTTTTTTTCTTTTTTGTTTGTTTTTTTTCTTTTTTGTTTCTTTTTTTCTTTTTTGTATCTCTTTTGTTTCTTTCTTGTTTCTTTTTTGTTTCTTTTTTGATTCTTTTTTGATTCTTTTTTGTTTCTTTTCTGTTTCTTTTTTGATTCTTTTTTTGTCTCCTTTTTGTCTCCTTCACGTATCTTTTTTGTTTCCTTTTTGTATCTTTTCTGTCTCTTTTCTGTCTCCTTTCTGCCTCATTTTTGTCTTCTCTCTATCTCCTTTATTTGTCTCCTTTATCTGTCTCCTTTCTATTTCATCTCTGTCTCTTTTCTGTTTCTTTTCTGTCTCTGTCTCTTCTCTGTCTCTCTTGCGTTTCTCTTCCCCTTGCAATGCCCGTATCTCCTTTCTGGGGTGTATGTACACCTCGATTAAACTCTGAGGTGTATGTACAGCTCCGCCAAACATTTGCGGTGTATATACACCTCAATAGTATAATAAAAAGAGGTGTATATACAGCTTAATACTATAATAAAATGATGTGTATATACACCCCAGTAGTACAATAAAATGG
>NW_013571599.1:0-3488 GCF_000499745.2 Eimeria mitis | reverse complement strand
TATATATATATATATATATATATATATACACCTCCCGCCATGAATAAAATGAGTGTGTGTGTACATAAACCTGAATTGTATTAATTTATATATTAATTTATTTATTTATTTATTTATTTATTTATTTATTTATTTATTTTCAGGCTTTGGGTTTAACAGAGATGAATGAATACCGTCACTGGGCCGTATTGCCTTGCAGCGCAAAGAAAGGGAGCGGCCTCCTCGAGGGAATTTCTTGGCTCGTCACGGACATCGCCAATAGAGTTTATGTTCAATTATAATAAATATTCAGGTGTATACGCACCTCATCCGGGTGTATACGCACCTCATCCGGGTGTATAGGCACCTCATCCGGGTGTATACGCGCCTCATTCAGGTGTATAGGCACCTCATCCGGGTGTATAGGCACCTCATTCAGGTGTATACGCACCTCATCCGGGTGTATACGCACCTCATTCAGGTGTATACGCACCTCAGCCAGGTGTATACGCACCTCAGCCAGGTGTATACACACCCCAATGGGGTGTATATACACCTCATAGTTCTTCAGGGGATGGCTTGGCTCGTCACTGACATCGCCAATAGAGTTTATGTTCAACTGTAACAAATATTCAGGTGTATACGCACCTCATCCAGGTGTATATACACCCCAATGAGGTGTATATACACCCCAAAGAGGTGTATATACACCCCAATGGGGTGTATACGCACCTCATCTTCCTTCAGGGGATGGCTTGGCTGGTCACTGACATCGCCAATAAAGTGTTTGTTTAACTCTAATAACAAATATTCAGGTGTATAGGCACCTCATCGAGGTGTACATACACCGGAATGCCGTGTATATACACCGCAATGAGGTGTATATACACCGTAATGGGGTGTATATCCACCGCAATGAGGTGTATATACACCGCAATGGGGTGTATATACACCGCAATGAGGTGTATATACACCGCAATGAGGTGCCTATACACCCCGTCATCTGTCTGTACACCTCACCGGTGTAGATGGGCCGTCACTGACATACACCCAATAAAGTTTTCATTTATAAGCACCTCACTGCAGTGTATATACACCCCGTTGGGGTGTATATACACCGTAATGAGGAGGTGCATATACACCTCATTTATAAAGGAGAGTTGCAACAAACTCAAATACCTTAAACCCTAAACCCTAACCCTAAAGCCTAAACCCTAACCCTAAACCCTAACCCTAAACCCTAAACCCTAACCCTAAACCCTCACCCTAAACCCTCACCCTAAACCCTAACCCTAAACCCTAAACCCTAAAGGATTTAAAAAAGGGTTTATATGTGGCCCTGCGGCGTCGCCTCAAGGCCTCCAGTATAAGCAGAGTCTGCGCGTTGTTCGATACATGCAGCAGCAAAGACAGCAGCGGCAGCAGCACCACTGCACCCGCAGCAGAGACGGGGGCCCCCCGCAGCACCAGGGGGGGCCCCAACCCCCACAACAGCCCCTGCAGCGTAGCTGTGAGGCAGCGGTTGGCTCGAATGCATGCAGCAGGAGAAGCAGCAGCAGCAGCAGCAGCAGCAGCAGCAGCAGCAGCAGCAGAAGATGCTAGCTGCGGGGGTGCTGCAGCAGCAAGAGGAACTGCTTCATAGTGAGCGACCCCAAATAACAACGAGCAGAGAACAGCAACACCTCTGCTGTACATACACCTGAAAAAAGATGAAGGTGCATGCAAGCATTTCTCTTCTTTTTTATTTCTTCTTTCTCCCTCTAAATACAGGGGCCCCTCTCTCTCAGGGGCCCCCCTGCTGCATAGCAGTGGGGGCCCCCCAAGCTGCAGGAGACGGAGGGCCCCCCCCAGCAGCAGCGGCAGCAGCAGACGGAACTGCAGCTCCTCGAGGAGGGGCCCGAGAAGCAGCTGCTGCAGCTTGGGGCTGTGGGGGCACAGCCAGGAGAGAGCTGCTGCATGCATTCGTTTATTGAGGGCCCCAGCAGCACACAGGCAACGGGGGAGGTGTACATACACCCCACGCTTCGATAGAAAGCGATTCACTGCTAGACTGGCCCCCACTACCCCCGTGCTGCAGAGGTGCAGCAGCAGCAGCCGACGCAGCGCAGCAGCAAACCCCCTACACTGCTTCGATGGGGGGGCCCCCAATAGGGGGGGGGAGGGGGAGGGGGGCCCCCAGCGGTGCATTGGGGGGCCCCCATAACACAGAGAAAAGAAGGCGAAGGGCCCCCGCAGCCCTTCTTTTCTGTTCTCGTTGCTTGCTGTCGATAGAGGGAAGTCTTGAGGAGGCAGAGATGGAATATAGTAGATTTCTTCTGGCTGCTGCTGCTCCTGTTGCTGCTGCTGCTGCTGCTGCTGCTGTTGTTGCTGCTGCTGCTGCTGCTGCAGATAGGCGTCGGCGGGGCGTGGTGTGTACGCCTGTTTTTCGGGTGTCTCTGCAGGTTGTAGGGGGGCGATGAGGGAGAAGCCGGGCTGCCCCCTGCATTTGTTTTTTTGTGGCGTTTTGTGTGTTTCTCTCGCAGCTGTATACAAACGCCTAAGTAGAGAGATATCGTGGTGCGGTGGTGGTGGCTGCTGGTGGGCTTGACGCCCCCCGGGGTGTAGAGAAAGTGCAATACATTCAGAAAAGAATAAAATAAAATAAAATAAAATGAAATAAAAGGGAAAAATATACAAAAAAAACGGCATCGTATACACCCGATACTCAAGCCTCTCCTTCCTCCTCTGCCGTCACTGCACAGCAACAAGAAGGGGGAGAAACTGAGCGATAAAAAAAAAAAATAAAAAATATATTTTACATTTTACATTTAATAATTTAATTTAAATTAAATATAAAAAAAAATATATTTCTTTTTTTTCTTCTTCTGCTCAGCAGATAGAGAGGCACCGCAACAGGTGTCGGCGGCGGCGGCGGCGGCGGCGCGACCCCCCAGCAGCCACAGCTAGTGTTTTTTTTTCTGAATAAATTAGCATAAAAGGGTATTTAAATAAAAAATAATTTAAAATAAACAAAATAAAATATAAAATACGTTTTAATATATTATTATAATCTGCGTTTTATGGGAGATCAACGCATCCTATAGTGTCTCGATGCCGCAGCAACTCAGCAATGCGAAAGAAGTTTTCAGGTGTATAGGCAGCTCAAAGCAGCAGCTTTTTTTTTATTTTTTTGTGTGTTGTTGCTAGCGGGGGTGGTTGTGTATATATGCTTTTGTGTGTTTTGTATATGTATATATATTTTATGTGGGTGTATATACTTCTATGCGGTGTATATACACCGATATATGATGAGGCGACGAGAAGCAGAGGAAGAACGACAGAGAGAGAAAAAAAAGAATAAAAATAATTTATATTTCTTTTGGTTTTACAAGCCTCACAGTGCAGGGCTATGGGGGGTTAAACGCCAAAACTTGTTCTTTCTTCTCTTTATATTCTAGTCTCATACATAGACATATACATATACATATATATATATATATATATATATATATATATATATATATATATAT
>NW_013571598.1:5817-7086 GCF_000499745.2 Eimeria mitis | reverse complement strand
TAAATATAAATATAAATATAAATATAAATATAAATATAAATATAAATATAAATATAAATATAAATAAAGAAATAAAAGAACTATAAATAGAAATAAATAAAAATAAATAAATAAATAAATAAATAAATAAATAAATAAATATAATTGTTTGCTCAATTAGCCGTTTATTTATATATTACTATAAACATATTAAAACACAACAAAAAAAAAATATTTATATATTTGTGTTGCTGCATGCATGCATGCATGCATGCATGTATGCATGCAGGCGTTTCGAGACAGCCCATTAGGGTTTACAATATTGGGTCCTGAGGAGAATATAAAAAAGATGAGGCGAGAAGATATAATAAATTATATAAATAGAAACTATACAGCGGATAGAATGGTTGTGGTTGCAGCAGGAGATATAAACCACAAAAATTTCGTTGAGTTAGTATCGAAGCATTTCTCAGGTGTACGTACACCTCAACCCCAAACCATCAAACCACCAAACCCTAAACCCTTCTTCTGCGGATCAGAGCTTATCTACAGAAACGATGATATGGGACCCACCGCTCATATCGCTATCGGCCTTGAAGGTGTACACTGGAAATCACCAGGTTAGGGTTTAGGGTTTATGAGGGTTTAGGGTTTATGAGGGTTTATGAGGGTTTAGGGTTTATAAGGGTTTAGGGTTTAGGAGGGTTTGTGAGGGTTTATGGGGGTATCTGAGGGTTTATGAGAGCTTATGAGGGCTTATGGGGGTTTATGGGGGGTTGGGAGGGTTTATGGGGGGTTGTGAGGGTTTAGGGTTTACGAGGGTTTACGAGGGTTTAGGGTTTACGACTATACATAAATAAATAAATGAATAAACAGGCAACTATAAACAAACAAAAACAAACAAATAAATAAAATAAACAAGCAAGCATAACCAACGAACCAAAACCAAATAAATAAATAAATACATAAATAAATAAATAAATAAAAAAACAAAACCAAAAAACAAACAAAAAACAAAAAAAAAATAAACAAAACAATATTTGTGTGTGTGTGTGTATTCAGATGTAATAGCATTTATGTTGATGCAATCTATAATAGGTAGTTATAGAGGTGGTGATGAGGGTTTAGTTCCGGGGTGTATAAGCAGCAACACAACAATAAGAAATATATCAAAAAAAATGAATACTGGCGCAGCTCATTTCTTCTCTTCTTTTAATACATGTTATAAAGACACCGGAATTTTTGGGGTGTATGCACAGTGCGATGAAGTTGCTGTTGAACATTGCGTTC
>NW_013571598.1:5534-5750 GCF_000499745.2 Eimeria mitis | reverse complement strand
TTTTTTTTTTTTTTTTTTTTTTTTTTTTTTTTTTTTTTTTTTTTTTTTTTTTTTTTTTTGTTTGACATTGTGTTCTTGAACTCATGCACGGCATCACTTCTTTATCTTACAGCGTAAATTTTTTTTTAGGGTTTAGGGTTTAGGGTTTAGGGTTTAGGGTTTAGGGTTTGCTTGACATTGTGTTCTTGAACTCATGCACGGCATCACTTCTTTATC
>NW_013571598.1:5176-5434 GCF_000499745.2 Eimeria mitis | reverse complement strand
TTTTTTTTTTTTTTTTTTTTTTTTTTTTTTTTTTTTTTTTTTTTTTTTTTTTTTTTTTTGTTTGACATTGCGTTCTTGAACTCATGCACGGCATCACTTCTTTATCTTACAGCGTAAATTTATTTTTTTTAGGGTTTAGGGTTTAGGGTTTAGGGTTTAGGGTTTAGGGTTTAGGGTTTGCTTGACATTGCGTTCTTGAACTCATGCACGGCATCACTTCTTTATCTTACAGCGTAAATTTATTTTTTTATTTTAGTT
>NW_013571598.1:4896-5076 GCF_000499745.2 Eimeria mitis | reverse complement strand
TTTTTTTTTTTTTTTTTTTTTTTTTTGTTGAACATTGCGTTCTTGAACTCATGCACGGCATCACTTCTTTATCTTACAGCGTAAAACTTAAATACATTTTTTATTTTTTTTTATTTTTTTTTATTTTTTTTTATTTTTTTTTGTTTCATTTTATTTCACTTTTTTTTTTATTGCCTGTTG
>NW_013571598.1:4322-4854 GCF_000499745.2 Eimeria mitis | reverse complement strand
TTTTTTTTTTTTTTTTTTTTTTGCTTATTTTTGGTATATTTATATATTTATTTTTTTTATATATTTATTTAAATACTCATAAGTGTATCTATTTATTTATATATTTATATATTTATATATTTACATGTTTGCATATTTATATATTTATGAATATATTTATATACATACGTTTTTATCTTTATTTATATTTATTTATTTATTTATTTACTTATTTATTTATTTATTTTTCTTTTTTTTTAATTTATTTCTTTTTGAGCTGTCTATACACCCCGTTGCATGCAGGTAACAGACGAAGAAGTAGAGAGAGCAAAGGCCCAGCTAAAGGTAATTTTTTTTTTTTTTTTATTTTTTATTTTTATTTTTTTATATTTTTATAATATATATATTACACTTTATTATTTTATTTTATATCTTTAGCATACATTCCATTTATTTATTTTTATTTATTTGTTTTATTGGTTTATTTTATTATTTTTATTTATTTACTTCATATCTGATGATATCTTATTTGTTTGTTAATTTGTTTATCTAT
>NW_013571598.1:4049-4222 GCF_000499745.2 Eimeria mitis | reverse complement strand
TTATTTATTTGTTTTTATTTATCTATTTGTTTATTTTTATTTCTTTATTTATTTTTATTTTTATTTCTTCATTTCTTTATCTATTTATCTTTATTTATTTGCTCATTTAACTCGTTATTTGTCTATTAATTTATTTTTATTTATTATATATTTATTTATTTATTTTTATTTAT
>NW_013571598.1:3449-3949 GCF_000499745.2 Eimeria mitis | reverse complement strand
TTTTTATATTTATATTTATTTTTTTTTTTTTTTTAATTTATTTCTTTTTGAGCTGCCTATACACCCCGTTGCATGCAGGTAACAGACGAAGAAGTAGAGAGAGCAAAGGCCCAGCTAAAGGTATTTTTTATTTTTTTATTTTTTATTTTTTTGTTTTTTTTATATTTTTTATTATATATATATTACACTTTATTATTTTATTTTATATCTTTAGCATGCATTCCATTTATTTATTTTTATTTATTTGTTTTATTGGTTTATTATTTTTATATATTTACTTCATATATGCGTTTGTTTTGTTTTTTATTTATTTATTTGTTTATTTACTGATTTATTTATTTATATCATGTATATATTTATTTATTTTTATTTATTTGTTTATCTCTATTTATTTGTTTATTTATTTTTGTTTGTTTCTTCATTTCTTTGTTTATTTTTCTTTATTTATTTGCCCATATAACCCGTTATTTGTCTATTAATTTATTTTTATTTATTTATTG
>NW_013571598.1:3080-3301 GCF_000499745.2 Eimeria mitis | reverse complement strand
TTTTTTTTTTTTTTTTTTTTTTTTTTTTTTTTTTTTATTTTTTTTTTTATTTCCTTTTTATCGTTTATCTTTTCCTTTTTCTTTCTTTTTCTTTTTTTCTTGTTTTAATTCTTTTTTTTGTTTTCCTTTTTTTTTCTCGTTTTCTCTTTTTTCATTTTCCTTTTGTTGTTTTTGTTTAGAATTAATTTAATTATAACAATAAAAACAAAATAATAAAAATA
>NW_013571598.1:2549-2980 GCF_000499745.2 Eimeria mitis | reverse complement strand
TTTTTTCTTTTTTTTTTATTTTGTTTTTCTTTTTTTTCTTTTTTTAATTCTTTTTTTTTGTTTTTCTTTTTTTTCTTTTTTTCTCGTTTTCCCTTTTTTCATTTTATTTTTTTTTCGTTTAAAATTAATTTAATTATAACAATACAAACAATACAATAAAAATAATAAAAATAATAAAAATAAAAAAAATAATAAAAATAAAAAAAATAAAAATAATAAAAAAAATAAAAATAAAAAGATGTTGTTGTTTGATTGTCTCTATTATACTATAATTCTTTTTCTTTCTTTTTTTCTTTTTTATATTTTTTCTTGTTTATTCTTTATAACATAAATTTAAATATATTATTATTATATTATTATATTATTTTTATATTTTTATATTTTTATATTTTTATATTTTTATATTTTTATATTTTTATATTACTGGTATA
>NW_013571598.1:1894-2449 GCF_000499745.2 Eimeria mitis | reverse complement strand
AAAAAAATAAATATAAAAAGATGTTTTTGTTTGATTGTCTCTATTATACTATAATTCTTTTTCTTTCTTTTTTCCTTTTTATATTTTTTCTTGTTTATTCTTTATAAAATAAATTTAATTATATTATTATTATTATATTATTATATTATTATTATTTTATTATTTTTATATTTTTATATTTTTATATTATTATATTATTTTTATATTTTTATATTTTTATATTTTTATATTACTAGTATATGTTAATAACAGTATTACTTGCTCAATTTTTCATCAATTTTTACTTTTTTTTTTATTTTTTTTTTATTTTTTTTTATATAAACCCCTTCCACAACATAATTAATTATTTTATTTATTTATTTATTTATTTATTTATTTATTTATTTATTTATAGAGTATACGGGCGCCACGTACCAATAGCAGAATTTCTTCTTCGGTTGAATGCAATCGACGCAAACGAAATTAAAAGAGTCGCGTGGAAATACCTCCACGATAGAGTCAGACAAACATGCATGCATGCATGCATGCATGCATGCATGCGTGAATGCATGCATG
>NW_013571598.1:1608-1794 GCF_000499745.2 Eimeria mitis | reverse complement strand
GCCACGTACCAATAGCAGAATTTCTTCTTCGGTTGAATGCAATCGACGCAAACGAAATTAAAAGAGTCGCATGGAAATACCTCCACGATAGAGTCAGACAAACATGCATGCATGCATGCATGCATGCATGCATGCATGCGTGGATGCATGCATGCATCACTGCGTCCATGCATGCATGCATGCATG
>NW_013571598.1:983-1508 GCF_000499745.2 Eimeria mitis | reverse complement strand
TTTTTTTTTTTTTTTTTTTTCTTTTTTTTTTTTGGGTGTGTGTGTGTGTGTTTGTGTGTGCGCATGCATGCATGCATGCATGCATGCATGCATGCATTTGTGTGTGTTTGTCTTCGCTTGGGTGTTTTTGTGTTTGTGCGTGTGTGTCTTTTATTTGTTTCATTTATTCTACTCATTTTATTTAATTTATTTTATTTATTTACTTTATTTTATTTTATTTATTTATTTTATTTGTTTTGTTTTTTCTATTTTTTTTATTTTTTTATTTTATTGTGCAGGAGGTTGCTGTGCGTGCTGTCTTTCCTGTATTTCCTCTATTTTCTTTCTTTCATTTATTTTTTATTTATTTTATTTTATTTATATATTTTATTTTATTTATATATTTTATTTTATTTTATTTATTTAATTTATCTAATTAATTTTTTTATTTTTTTATTTTTTATTTGTGCATGCAGGAGGTAGCTGTGAGTGCTGTATATACCGTATTTCCTCTATTTTCTTCCTTTTATTTATTTTTTAATTTAT
>NW_013571598.1:0-883 GCF_000499745.2 Eimeria mitis | reverse complement strand
TTTTTTTTTTTTTTTTTTTTTTTTTCTTCTTCTTCTGTTTTGGTTTTGTGTGTGTTTGTGTGTGCGCATGCATGCATGCATGCATGTGTGTGTGTGTGTGTGTGTTTGTCTTCGCTTGGCTGTGGTTGTGGTTGTGCGTGTGTGTATTTTATTTGTTTCATTTATTCTACTCATTTTATTTAATTTATTTTATTTACTTACTTTATTTTATTTTATTTTATTTATTTATTTAATTTATCTTTTTATTTTTTTTTTATTTTTGTATGCAGGAGGTAGCTGTGAGTGCTGTATATACCGTATTTCCTATATTTTCTTCCTTTTATTTATTTTTTAATTTATTTAATTTATTTATTTTATTTAATTTATATATTTATTTTATTTAATTTATATATTTATTTTATTTTATTTATTTATTTTTTTTTTATTTGTGCATGCAGGAGGTAGCTGTGAGTGCGATGGGGCCCCTCCACGGAATGCCGCAACTGATAGATATAAGGAGAGCAACATACTGGCTCCGTTATTAATTTATTTATTTATTTATATTTATTTATTTATTTATTTATTTATTTATTTATTTATATTTATTTATTTATTTATTTATTTATTTATATTTATTTATTTAGTTGTGTTTATGTGTATTTATTTGTGTATTTATTTGTGTTTATTTATCTGTGTTTATGTTGATGGTGTTTATTATATAAATGTTTAATTTTGTTTTATTTATTTTATTTTTTATTTTATTTATTTTTGTTTCTTTTTGTTGTATTTATTTATTTGTTTATTCTTGTTTGTATTTATTTTATTTATTCTGTGTTTATTATATTTATTTATTTTATTTGTTTCATGTTTATTGTGTTTATATAAATATAAATATATATATATA
>NW_013571597.1:2625-6366 GCF_000499745.2 Eimeria mitis | reverse complement strand
CACCGTGCAGCTGACCAGTGGTCAGAACAACCCGCCCCCGCCTCTACCAGTGGCAACCGAGCTCTCGTGTTTGCTTCTTATTAAAGCTTCATTCCCCTTTATCTTTTTCTAATACAAAACGTTTTTATGTTTCTTCACAAATATCTCTGCTTTTAACTTAAAACTCTGCTTAGACTCTCACGCAGCCTCCTGCATATACACCGCAAGACAACCACCGGCTGCCCGCCACGCAGCAGCGGCTTTCGTGCAAGTTTCTTTGCTTGTTAATATCACATAAAAATATTACTGTTTCAACTCTACAACAAAATTATTTTAGGTTATTAAGACGAACTAACGTTTCACAAGGTTCATACAGAGGCCGAGTAGATGGCTCCTGCTGTTGCTGTTGCTGCCGTGTGTCTGAGTAGAACGATGCTAGAGTGTTTGCTTTCTCTTTATTAAAACTGGTAGCTCCAGAAATATAAACTCTAAAAGGTTAATTACAGTGAAAATAAGAAAAAGTTTCTGAAGAATGTTTTGCAAGAAGCAGTAGATACAGTGAAGAGGCAGCCTGCATGCACGCGGCCTCGAGCTTTTTCATTCCTTAGATAGTATTGCGCTGCTGAAGCCAGTAGAAGCTGCTGAGCTGAGCTGAGCTGAGCTGAGCTGAGCTGTTGTATAGAAGTTAATTCAGTCCCAAGGCCTTCTGCGGGCTGATGATAAAGAGCTGCAGGTTGAGCCGNTGTTGTATAGAAGTTAATTCAGTCCCAAGGCCTTCTGCGGGCTGATGATAAAGAGCTGCAGGTTGAGCCGGTGCTCAGCATCGATACGCGTTCAGTGCTGCGCTTGGAGGCCGACAGGCCGCACGTCTGCAGCTGCACTCCATGCAGAGTGTGAGCTGAGACGCGGGCGGGTGTATTCAGTAAGAGAGGATTCACAGCTTTCTGTTTCGTCAGCGAACTGCGGCCATCGATGCAGCCACAGCTGCTGGGGGCAGGCAGCCGAATTGTATTCAACATTGTTAGCTTCTGCGGCCGCACAACACCAACAGGAGCAACGAATACCCGCGGGGTTTGCTTCGTATTCTGCATGCATCGGAGGTGACCTCTTGAGGAATCGTTAGATTCTTGAATGCGAGGCTGCGGCATGCAGCTGTAGTGGGGTCCACTGACACCAGCTGCACGTACACTCGGTGGCCCGTAGCTGACGTGTGAAGCCGCGCTGCTGCTGGCGGTGTTCATATGAATGGGGTTCTTGAGCAGATGAAGTTTTGTATTAGGCCCCGCAACCGTCTGGGGGCCTCGAAACCCCAGCAATGCAGTGCCCCCTGGATTGGGACCTCGCGAGCTCAGGGGCATACCGGCCCCACCAGCATTGCAGGTTATGTTGCTTTGTTTCTTCAGAACAGCTGCAGGCGGTATTCGTAGCTTCAAAGATCCTGGGGGGAGTCGAGGGTCACCTCTACACACGGACTGCGGTGGAACTGGGGTCAGGCCCGCTGTACTTGCATTGCAGTTGGTGGGCGTCGCCAGCCCTCTGGGTGTGTGAAGCCGTGGAGTTGTACTGACAGCAGTTGCTGCCCGATTCACGCCAGCTCGTGGAGAATATGCAGGAGTGCTTTCGAGTTTCTAAAGAAAGAGATGCGATCGTGTCAGTAACGCTCGAAAGCAGGAGAGAATACATGCATTCAACTCAGCTCACCTCAAGACGCTTCCTGAGGAAACGAACCTTTGCATGTAGTCGCCTTATTAGTTCCTGTTTTATTTTATCATGAATTCAGAAAACAAGTCTTAATATATAGTTGAAGAAACACGGCTTTACATCTTTGTATGCAGATAGTTGCCGAAGTATGAACAGCTCCGTGGGCCCCGCACCCGATTCAAAAAGAGCATCCATTAGAGTGGAAACAGAANGGAAAAGAAATGAACAAATCGCCGGAAATTCAGCGAAAAAAGTACAAAAAAATCAACAGGTTACCGACAAAGAGGTAGAATGCATGAAGTGACGGCCACGCGTAAAAATATCTGCAAAAAAATCTCAGGTGTCTGTACACCTCGATGAGGTTTCGCGCGAGAAAGCTGAAACTCGGTGGAAAGCTGAACGGTGGAGGTCGAGTGGTCATGGCCCTGTGGGCGGCTTTTTCACCGGAAATTTCTCGTTTTTTTCCTCTTTTTTTGCGTTTTTGTTTGTTTTATTGTTTTAATTTTTATTGTTAAACAAATGCGGCTCATGGATTCGCCGGGTCGATTCCCTAAACACCCACAAGGAGATCTTCGGTGACCTCGCACGGCCCCCCGTCCTACTGGGGGTGTACATATATTCATACAAAGGAAAAACTATAGGCTTAAACTGCACGAAATATCCATAAAAATTTGAAACAAAAACTGTTTCAATGAATGAGTTGATCTTTATATTACCCCTGATGCCTCCTGCTACGCCCTCCACAGCTTTCTTATTACCTAAGACGACGATGGGCGGCAGTGGCAAGCCGTGTTCAGGTACGAGGAGTTTCCCGCAGAGTTAGAGGGTTCAGAATCCTTTCCAACGTATTTAAACCCTCAACAATATATATAAATATTTAAACAACCAATAATATCTTTAATATTTTCTCTGCATTTTCCACCCGCTACAGACTATGCTGGCGCTGCCACTCTGCGTGACGGGCCTGCGGCAATCTGAACAGCTTCCCCAGCAGTCGGCAGAGAAGGAGCGATCCTGCATGCAGGTGTGGCAATATTTAAGCCTCAGAGGTGTTATCCAGGTTATTAATAAATTATATACAAGTAGTGAGTTGTTCAGAGCCCGTGTTTTCAGGTTTTTTGGGGGCTTTACCCCTGTAAGCGACAGCAGCCAGCGAGGCTGACCTTTTGCATAGGAACTCGTCTTGTGCTTAGCTTGTTGAAGATGTGGCACTTAAAGAAGAAACTTATACCCGACAGTCTCGTGGACTCCAACATTATGTCGGCTCTGCCGGTTTTTTGTGAGAAAATTGTCTTCGTAGGAGACCCGAGATCTGGCAAGTCAAGTGTTATCGACAGGTGCATGCAGCAACGGGAGACAGACCGCAGCCGCCGTTGCTGCAACTCAGAAGCAGAGCTTTGCTTTCTATGCTCCGTAGCAACCAGCTCACTACAGAGCTTCTAAGCACACAACAGACCACTACACCGTGCACGGGATCGTTATACCCATATATATATTATATATATATGCATATATATATATATATATATATNATATATATATATATATATATATGTACACGCGCATGCATATACACAAATATATAGATATATAAGTAAATATGGTTGTAGCCATCGTGTGGAGAATTCAAGTGCCCGTCTTCCTGTGCAGCAGAGCTCCAAGGGGTGAAGGCAGTGCAGCCTGAGATGATATGTAAACAGAAAACAACTAAAGTAGTCATCCTGCTGCATGCACAGTACAACAGAGAGCTGCTGCGGTGTTGTCTGCGGTGTCTGCGTCAGTGGCTCGTGGCATCGACAAAGCAGCAGCAGGAGCTACAGGCTGAGCAGCAGAAGCAGCAAGAGAAGCAGCAGTAAAAAGCTAGGGTTTAGGGTTTAGGGTTTAGGGTTTAGGTGTTGCATGCATGCTGCTGCAGGTATATTCACAACCGCTTCAACCCCGACCCCGAGCCCACTCTATCGATGCGCCTGGGAACGAAATCCTGGGCGATATCTGAGCCGTCTGCATGCGTAGTAAATGTAGAGCTATGGGATACACAGCGAGGCGTACGTGTTTCTCTCT
>NW_013571597.1:2376-2590 GCF_000499745.2 Eimeria mitis | reverse complement strand
TTTTTTTTTTTTTTTTTTTTTTTTTTTTTTTTTTTTTTTAATTTTTGTAGTTTTGCTGCTAGTTTGTCTCTCTGTAGGTAGAGAGTAACCACCACAGAATCCCCCCCCTTTTGCTACAGTTCTTGATTCGCCTCCTCTCCATCAATCTGCTGCTGCACCCTTCTCTCTGCTGCTTCACTTGCTGCTGCTGCTGCTGCATCCTCGTGTGTGTATG
>NW_013571597.1:1770-2052 GCF_000499745.2 Eimeria mitis | reverse complement strand
ATATTTTTTTTTTATATATATATATATATATATATATATATATATATATATATATATATATATATATATAATATAGTTGTACTTATGTAGTAGAATGTAATGTATTTGAATGTAGTACACATATTTCTCCTTTTGAGTCTGGGTGGCTCGCTATACATAGTGATGATGATGATACACCAGGTGTATACACAGATATATGCATGTATGCATGCATGCATGCATGTATGCATGCAGCAATATATACAGGCCTCACTGCTACTGTGTGTCTAATGTATATTACTA
>NW_013571597.1:0-722 GCF_000499745.2 Eimeria mitis | reverse complement strand
CTGCAGCAGCAGCAACAGCAGCAGCAACCCTTGTCCTCACAAATACATGCTCGCTAAATACAGCTAAACCGCCCTCTTATAGGGTCTCCTTTGAGGGGCCCACCCCTGGATGCGGGCCCCCTGAGGGGGCCCCCCGGGGGGCCCCCCCCGGGGGCCCCCACCCAGGGGTGGGTGAGGGGGGCCCCCAGGGGCCCCTTCGCCAGCAGCAGGAGAGTAGGTTGAGGGTTTGCTGCTGTAACTGAGTTTCTATTTATATAACTGAGAAATAAATAAATAAGAGAAAGCAATCAACAAAATAAACAAAGTCATAGCGACGGGATACTGCTGCTGCTGCTGCTGCTGCTGCTGCTGCTGCTGCCGCTGGTGTCGCTGGTGCTAGCGCAGCTGCAACTGCTTTGCTGCTGCTGCTGCTGTTGCTGCTGCTGCTGTTGCTGCTGCTGCTGCTGCTGCAGCTGTTTAGGGTGTAGTTTTAGCTCTTGCTCGTTCTGCTTCTTCTCTTCTCCTTCGCACCTCCGCCAATCTGCAAAATAAAAAAAATAAAAAAAAAACAGAAAAAAAGATAAACTCTTTTGTTTATGTTTTTAGGGTTTGGGGTTTAGGGTTTAGGGTTGTTAATAATATTTTATTATATATAAGCTGCTGCTGCTGCTGTTGCTGCTGCAGTAGACTGTGTTTTGTATGAAGTGGCGCAGCAACTGCAGCGGAAACAGCAGCACTAACAG
>NW_013571596.1:6233-6909 GCF_000499745.2 Eimeria mitis | reverse complement strand
CTGCGAGCTGTTGCTCCAGCCACTCATACTGTGTTTGCCCTCTGTCTCCTTTCTTTCTAAATATAACTCCAGAGGCGAAGATAGAAAACCCCAAAAGAACAAACGCAAAACCCACCGCTACCCTGTCGAGGATAGCGGCCGCACGAAGCACCTCCATGTCCGTTTCCTTTCTCACTATGTAGCCTCTTCCCTCAAGAGAGTTGAATACGCTGGGGGGTGTACGTTCATACTCGCGCATGTAGATAGCTGAAAAAAAACACAATACAACGCAGCATAACATGATACAGCACAGCAAAATACAAGAAAAAAGGAGATGAATGCATGCAACTGTTTACAGAAAAAAGAAAAAGGAAAAAGAAAAAAACACGTAACAACGAGCGATGCGCTGTTTCTGCTGTGATCGAGACACTCCGTCAACTCTTTTGTGTTTGCATTTTTTTGTGTCAATAAATAAATAAATAATTTATTTATTTACTGTTTTCTGTTTTCAATCATCCCTACTGCTGTGCCAGTTGAACTGTATCTGCCTCTACATGCAGGTTGGTTTCCTCTAGCTTTTGCTGTACTTCTCTTACAGCATATTAAAATGCCGATAAAGAGGAGCACGAGGCCCGCGGTGATGCGTTTGTTCCGCCGAGGGACTGAAGTCTTTTTCTCCTGTGCTTTGGGTGTCTGC
>NW_013571596.1:5834-6133 GCF_000499745.2 Eimeria mitis | reverse complement strand
TCTTACAGCATATTAAAATGCCGATAAAGAGGAGCACGAGGCCCGCGGTGATGCGTTTGTTCCGCCGAGGAACTACGGTCTTTTTCTCCTGTGCTTTGGGTGTCTGTTGCGTTGCTGCTGCATGCACCCAGTCTGGGGCTGGCTGTGCTGCTACTACTGTTGGTGCTACTGTTGGTGCTACTGTTGGTGCACGGGGGGGTGGCCGTGGCGGCCGCTCTGTCAGCAGATACAACTCATCAACAAGATGAGAACCTGAATCAGGTTTACTGCTTCCACTTGGCGATGCCGTCGTCAAGCTA
>NW_013571596.1:5069-5734 GCF_000499745.2 Eimeria mitis | reverse complement strand
AAAGCGATACTGTTGCTGCACGCCGTATACAGCAACAGGGAAAACTTATAGTATTCATATTCAGTTTCAGTGGCAGCAGGAAGTATGAAGCGAACGAAGACAAAGCTGAATAACAAAAAGATGCATGCGGTAGCCTCCTCCAGGAACACAGATTTTACGCAGAATGAACGGCTACAAGGGTTTCTAGATTCAAATACGGCATGCCAAGCAATCCGCAGCTTTCTCTCCCTTCAGTAGCATCAATCAGTTTCGAGTTAATGTAGCTGCTGAGTGCTCTGCCTCCTTATACTGGAGGAAACGAAACGGCTCCTCGTGGTAATTGGGGTTAAAATGCAGTAAATTATGCTGAAATAGCAATCAGATAGACGGAAGGATTAGAAAAAAAAGACGAAAGTGCCCAACCGACTGGCGCATGAGCTGCGCCGCTGAGAAGCAAAGGGAGAGAGGTTGCGATCTAGGCCATCGAGTATACAAGGAATAGAGCCTTGCTTTGAAACCAATAAGCCAACAAAAAAGATATTATTTTTCATCCTACTGGTTACACGTTCACTGTCAAAAAAGGACAAAGGCGACGATGACCACTCCGCCGGCGGTTGCTTGAGTGTCCAGCAGCTTCCCACGTCTCGCCGCCGCTCTGTATGCACCCCCAGATACCGAAAAGCATA
>NW_013571596.1:4715-4969 GCF_000499745.2 Eimeria mitis | reverse complement strand
CTGTCGAATAATCATATAAAATAAAATATATTTGATGGTCTGTGTAGATTCAAGCCGGGGGTCGCTGTTACTGCCAGCCCCCGAACGCTCACTGGTCATCCTCACTGGGATCTCGATGCGCTGCAGAATTTCAAGTTGACTACCAACAAATATCCGTCAAATTATCAATAGTTTTAGTTATATAGGCACATATAATATGTAAATATACATGCCTAAATATATATCTCAAGATGTGTATAGTTGATGCCTTCAAC
>NW_013571596.1:4430-4615 GCF_000499745.2 Eimeria mitis | reverse complement strand
TACTGCCAGCCCCCGAACGCTCACTGGTCATCCTCACTGGGATCTCGATGCGCTGCAGAATTTCAGGTTGACTATCAACAAATACCCGCAAAATTATCAATAGTTTTAGTTATATATTCACATATAATATGTAAATATACATGCCTAAATATATATCTCAAGATGTGTATACTTGATGCCTTCAA
>NW_013571596.1:4178-4330 GCF_000499745.2 Eimeria mitis | reverse complement strand
CGTGTAAGTTGCTAAAAAGACAGAACACCCCTTACCCTGTGCGGGTGACCGAGGTGACATCCTTGCCATAACAGCGACCCCCGGCTTGAATCTACACAGACCATCAAATATATTTTATTTTATATGATTATTCGACAGATATAGTTAAGCAA
>NW_013571596.1:3869-4078 GCF_000499745.2 Eimeria mitis | reverse complement strand
TTTTGGTACCCGTCAAGAAATCTCTGCAAAAGGGAGCCCCGTATCAGTTCTTGCATTTTGCGTGAGCAGCGGTAAACATATGTGTTTTTATTGTTCCCGTTGATTATTATCGATTACAGACGCCCATTGTTCTTCTTCTCTGTCGTCATTCTCTGCCGTATGATGTGCTTCTGCTCTTCTCCTCCGCTGTCATTCTTAAAAACGTCTCG
>NW_013571596.1:0-3769 GCF_000499745.2 Eimeria mitis | reverse complement strand
TTTTGGTACCCGTCAAGAAATCTCTGCAAAAGGGAGCCCCGTATCAGTTCTTGCATTTTGCGTGAGCAGCAGTAAGCATGTGTGTTTTTATTGTTCCCGTTGATTATTATTGATTACAGACGCCCATTGTTCTTCTTCTCTGTCGTCATTCTCTGCCATATGATTTGCTTCTGTTCTTCTCCTCCGCTGTCATTCTTAAAAACGTCTCTTTTGTTCTTCTTATCTGATGTCGTTGTTTGCAACTCAGACTCAGAAAGCACAAGTCTTACGCCTATGTTGTGCATCTGTTGCCCCCTAGTGAATGATGCCGAACAACCGAATCAGTCTCAGTATACAACCGACTGACTGCAGTGAATTGAGCGCAGCTCGGCAGCTACACGCAAATCCCGAGGTGAGTAAGATGGGCACATCCATGTCTGTAGTTGTTACGTTACTGAAGAATGCCTTATAAAGCACAAAACATCATTCTTAATTCGTGTAAGTTCCTAAAAAGACAGAACACCCCTTACCCTGTGCGGGTGACCGAGGTGACATCCTTGCCATAGCCAGCCCTTCGAGGACAGATCTACTTATCATACGGTATCAACGATAGCTAGCAAGGCCTGAGCATCAATACGAGCTTGTATAAGCACACAGCCGAGTCGACTTGAATCTGCGGGTGCTGCTATCATCTCTTTCTGCCCCATCACTGCGCCGCACGCTTTGGGGGAGTCCGAGCGTTTCCCTGCTCATCTTGTTTGCCTCGCTTGCGGAACTGCTCGAACTCTAGCTTCTCTAGTTCTTTGGCTCTTTCCATGCGTCTGCAATCTCGCACTATGGGACCTTGTTTATTGCGAAGAAAACGGATACGTCGCTTAGTACGTACTTCTGATCTTCTGGGTGCTGAATTGGCTGGCAGCTGCTTATTACTGCTTCTACTCCCCCGCTGGTCTGGTTTGGCAGTCACATCCCCGATATTCATTGGCTCTAATTCCCGCCCATTTCCAAGCCAGCTTTCAGCTAGGACTGTGGAAGTCGCGTTTCCCCTCTTTTTTCTGCGAAGGTACTCGATCAAGTCAGCGAGTTACACGCTTTCACCCCTCATGGCCTAGCCAGTTACCGATTGCCACTTTCGGCGGCTCAGCCCTTCTATGAATAGCTCCGGGTTGACCATTAGAATTCTGTTCACCAAGGAATGACTCTCCTCGATGTAGAGCTCTATCTACAGCTTCTTCTGCCTACGCTTTCTCAGTTATCTTATCGTCAGTTCCCTCGCAGACCTGGTAATAGAGCTGCAACGTAGCACATCTCGGAGGCCTTGCAGGGACAGGAAGTGTTCAGTGAGAGCAGAACTTCTGCTTAGATGTGGCCACCATCGTCGCGCGTCCCCTTCTACTAGAGATGTCGACAGCCATTGTACTTCTTAGGGTGCGTTTTGAAGGCGAAAGCACAAGTCAAGGGAACCAAGGGACTCCTCAACTCCCTCGCGGCCCCACTCACATCTGTTTGGTAGGCAGAGTCGCACTGCATTCCCCCTGAATGGTTCTTGGCAAAAATGCACTGTCCCCCACCATGAGTACCAATAAAGAGCTTTCTTCTGCTCGGTGATGCTCCAGAACGTACGTGGCCCCCCCACATGCGGGCAGATCATTATCAATATCCATCGCGTATAAGGGAAACGGCGTAAATTTGAAGGCGATTTTGTTCAAGACGACAAAAATCATCTTTTTTTCAGCTATGCGATTCCACCCTGCAAGGGTGGAATTCGTTGCTCGCATTGGTTCCGATGAACTATGCTACACTACCAAGTGCCGTGCACATTCTCCTTCATTGCCCAATGACTACAGGGAGCTGCGATGAACGCAAAAAGTTGAGGTAAGAGTTCCCCCCCAGCAGGTGACCTCCCTCCCCTGTCTCCAGACATCCTGGGCTTTCAGCTCAGGGCCTGGGGTTGCTGGGGAGGAGGATGCCTAACTCGAGTTGAGTTACAAAGCACCTCGCCCCAGTTGGTCAGGCAGCCTCACGTGTGTGCACAAAGAAGTTTCGACGAAGCCTCCTTTACTACATGTTTCACCTCTGTAGACACTTGTGGAGCACTTGTAATTGCTTGCAGGCAACCTACGAAGGCCCAGTGAATGCTCCCGTGCTAACTGCAGGCAGCCCATGCTGCATACACGTTGTAAATCCTGCTGCAAGGCAACCCCGCAAGCAGGAGCAACCAGCCTAGCTGCATGAACTGAGACTATAGACAATTGTTAAAACACTCACTTGGCCTTGCATAGCCAGCCTCTACACAAATAAAGATACACGTGCCAACTATCCTACACGCACCGTTGCTTACGCAGGCGGTTATGAGGAACCTCGAAGCGACTGCAGCCACATTCTTGTGTATAGTCCATATAAAAACCAAGGACATTCAATCGAATTAAAAACACAGTATTTCGATTAAGTTTAAATTCACAATTATGGACAGCTTGGCTTTATATGCAGACTGCGCCCCGCGGCTGCAGCAGCCGAAGCAAAAGCCACAGCTGCTGCGCATGCTCACGATTCGTTTCGTGCTTTGTTACCTATTTTCGTCTTCATGTTATCCTGGTTGTTTTGTTATTTTTCCTTATTTTATTGTCCTGAGGTGGTTGTGATAGACAAACCAACAACTCGGGCAGCCGCAGCCGCCGCTGCAACAGCACCGTCAGAACGAGCAGCAGCAGCAGCAGCAACAGCAGCTGGAAATGAAATAGAGGAACAATAAGGGTGATGGGACTACTTGGAGAAGCCGAGTTCCTTGAGGCGCTGCGGCGCCTCTACGAGGACAGCAGGAGCAAGAACAGCGGATCTGTGTGGATCACCTTCAAGCGGAGTACCTAAACCCTAAACCCTCAGCCCTAAACACTACAACCTAAGTTGAATGCAAATCATAGACCCTCTTTCCATTGGCTTTTGTTTCGCAGCATAGGAGCACAGTCAGCACGAGAAAAGCGTTATATGTGTGTTAGCCTTCATGCAACAAGTAGGATTCTTTGCTAGTGTTTACGGTTTCGGCGCAGCAACCAGCTTTCCGGTGTGGAGCACCGATGGGGGAGGTTTCTGGGGTGTATTTACATCGTATTTGGTTTGTGGAAACCCTAACCCCCCAATTCATTCGAACACTTTTGCTGAACCTTTTTTTCCTGCGCAGCTTTCCCCGAAGTCGGCGGCTCCCGCGGAGCCAAACGCCGGCGTAAACTGGAGGGCTGTGAGGAGAAGCCTGAGGCTGTTCCCGTCTGTCTCGTCCGTGCGACGGACGGAAAGAAGAAGATATCTATCCAGGTCTGCCGCCTGCAAACCTGAAACCCTAAACCCTGCGAACAAACCCGAAACCCTAAACCCTGAGCCTGTGCTTGTTGTAGACACACCACGCCTTCTAGTATAGCTGGACCCTCAAGAAGTGCTGCTGCTGCTATGTGGTTTGTTGCTGCTCTGCAGGTCGAAGCGGAGAAGGCCTCTAGCTTCAGTCAACGACTTTTTGAGGTCTCGCGTCTGTACACAGACCAAGTGAAACCCAGTAGCCCTGGGGCTGCTAAGGATAAGCAGCAAAAAGATAAGCAGCAAACGCAACGACAGCGGAAACCGCGGCAAGATAAGAAGAACAAGAGTGAGGGGCGCAGCAACAGCTCCCTCAAGCGAGAAATGTAGAGAGGCATGCTGTTCCTGTAGCTGCGGGTTGGTGGGGGCCTGCAGCAGCAGCAGCTGGATTCCTTGCAAGCAGCAGCAGGGGCAGAGTCTTGATTGGTTTCCTGCAGCAGCAGCA
>NW_013571595.1:6216-6821 GCF_000499745.2 Eimeria mitis | reverse complement strand
GCTGCCTATACACCCCACGATACCGCAGCTGCCTATACACCCCACGATACCGCAGCTGCCTATACACCCCGCGATACCGCAGCTGCCTATACACCCCGCGGTCCCGCAGCTGCCTAGACACCCCGCGATACCGCAGCTGCCTGGACACCCCACGATACCGCAGCTGCCTATACACCCCGCGCTGTAGCCAACCCAAACCAAACAAATAAACTGCATGCAGATAATATCTAGCTCGGCTGTACAGACAGCTGCTGCAGCTTCGTCGCGATCACCCCCTATATCATCTACGCTTACCCTGCTCTCTTTGATTGAGGGTCTAGGGTTTAGGGTTTAGGGTTTAGGGTTTAGGGTTTGTGTTTGTGCTGCTAAGACGACCCCGGAGATGCGTCGCATTTATCGCCTTTAGATATTTTAGAGGCGGCACATTTGGTGGGTTTACTGTCTCAGCTGTACACACAAAGACTGAGGGTTTAGGGTTTAGGGTTTAGGGTTTTCTAGGGTTTAGGGTTTAGGGTTTAGGGTTTGCTGTGGACACAAGAAGAGAGACGCGGCACGAGACGGTCTGTAGCGGCAGCTGAAGAATAACACCTTTTAAACTCAGGGTT
>NW_013571595.1:5046-6116 GCF_000499745.2 Eimeria mitis | reverse complement strand
AGCTGCCTATACACCCCACGATACCGCAGCTGCCTATACACCCCACGATACCGTAGCTGCCTATACACCCCGCGACACCGTAGCTGCCTATACACCCCACGATACCGCAGCTGCCTATACACCCCACGATACCGCAGCTGCCTATACACCCCGCGCTGTAGCCAACCCAAACCAAACAAACAAACTGCATGCAGATAATATCTAGCTCGGCTGTACAGACAGCTGCTGCAGCTTCGTCGAGATCACCTCCTATATCATCTACGCTTACCCTGCTTTCTTTGATTGGGGGTTTAGGGTTGAGGGTCTAGGGTTTAGGGTTTAGGGTTTAGGGTTTAGGGTTTGTGTTTGTGCTGCGAAGACGACCCCGGAGATGCGTCGCATTTATCGCCTTTAGATATTTTGGAGGCGGCACATTTGGTGGGTTTACTGTCTCAGCCGTACACACAAAGACTGAGGGTTTAGGGTTTAGGGTTTAGGGTTATTTAGGGTTTAGGGTTTAGGGTTTAGGGTTTGCTGTGGAGACAAGAAGAGAGACACCGCACGAGACGGTCTGTAGCGGCAGCTGAAGAATAACACCTTTTAAACTCAGGGTCTAGGGTTTAGGGTTTAGGGTTTAGGGTTTAGGGTTTAGGGTTTAGGGTTTAGGGTTTGTTGTTGTGTAGATAAATTATTTCGGTAGAGTGGAAAATGTTGAAGACATCCGCGTCAAGCCGATCCTCTTTCAGAAAGGGACCTCAAAGGCAAGAGTTTTTATTTTATTTTTATCTTTATTTTTATTTATTTTTTTTTTTATTTGGGGTTTAGGGTTTAGTGTTTACGGTCTATTCTTTATTTTTTATATATATATATGTGTATATAGTGTTTAGGGTTTAGGGTTTAGTGTTTATTGTTTATTTTTTATGGTTTTTTGTCTAGGGTTTAGGGTTTATTGTGTCTAGGGTTTAGGGTTTATTGTTTAGGGTTTCTTGTTTATTGCTTAGGGTTTAGGGTTTAGGGTTTAGGGGTTAGGGTTTAGGGTTTAGGGTTTAGGGTTTGCGTGCAGCTGGCAGTGTACGGCATGGGTTGGGTGA
>NW_013571595.1:3784-4946 GCF_000499745.2 Eimeria mitis | reverse complement strand
TTATTGTTTATTTTTTATGGTTTTTTGTCTAGGGTTTAGGGTTTATTGTGTCTAGGGTTTAGGGTTTATTTTTTAGGGTTTCTTGTTTATTGCTTAGGGTTTAGGGTTTAGGGTTTAGGGGTTAGGGTTTAGGGTTGAGGGTTGAGGGTTTAGGGTTTAGGGTTTGCGTGCAGCTGGCAGTGTACGGCATGGGTTGGGTGCGAGACGAACGGCTACACCGAGCCTATCTCAGCGGAAAGGTTTGTCTCTTGTCTTTATTTTATTTATTTTATTTTATTTTATTTTGTTTTGTTTGATTTATTTTATTTTATTTTATTTTATTTTATTTTATTTTATTTTATTTTATTTTATTTTATTTTATTTTATCTTTTGTTTTGTTTTGTTTTGATCTATTTTGTTTTATTTTGTTTTGTTTTGTTTTATTTTATTCTGTTTTTATTTTATTTTGTTTTGTTTTATTTTATTCTGTTTTTATTTTATTTTGTTTTACTTTTTGTGTTTTTATTTTACTTATTTTATATTACTTTTTTTAATTTAATTTATTCTTTCTGCGGCTGCTGCTGCTGCAGTAGGCTGATAGCAGTGTATAACAATACAAACAACAATAATTTATAATAATATATTTATTATAATTAAATATAATTAAATTAATTATTTTATTTTATTTATTTTATTTATTTTATTTTATTTTTTTTATTTTTTTTATTTAGGTTGTTTATGAAGTGCCGGCGGATGAGCCTACAGCGGGGTGGTTTAACATTCTTATGGTACACCAGAATATGTAAGCAACAGAAATAATATATTTATTTATTTTATTTTATTTTATTTTATTTATTTATTTTATTTATTTTATTTTATTTATTTTATTTATAAAAAGAAAAAATATAAATTTAATTTATTCTCGTTTTTATAAACATAGATTTGATTCTTTTTTTGTGTTTCTGCGGTGTATGTACACCCCAAACGACCCCATAAACCCTAAACCCTAAACCCTAATAAATATAATAAATATAATAAATATAATAAATATAATAAAAATAATAAATATAATAAATATAATAAATATAATAAATACAATAAATATAATAAATATAATAAATATAATAATAAAAAATAAATTAATAATAAATTAATAATAATAATATAATGACAATATAAAGAG
>NW_013571595.1:3369-3662 GCF_000499745.2 Eimeria mitis | reverse complement strand
TTAGGGTTTAGGGTTTAGGGTTTAGGGTTTAGGGTTTAGGGTTTAGGGTTTAGGGTTTGTGGTTTAGGTACAAAGGGGCCCAGGGCGGGGTGGCGGCAAAGAACTGTCTGCTAGAGAGAATGCTGCCCCCCTTCGTTGATCTGGTTGTCTGGGTGGGGTTTTATTTTATTTTATTTTATTTTTTTTTGTTTTCTTTTTTTTGTTTCTTTTTTAGGGTTTAGGGTTTTGTTTTGTTTTGTTTTGTTTTCTTTTCTTTTTTTTGTTTCTTTCTTCTTTTGTTTTGTTTTCTTTTG
>NW_013571595.1:2470-3269 GCF_000499745.2 Eimeria mitis | reverse complement strand
TATATATATATATATATATATATATATATATATATATATATATACATATATATATATATATATATATTTAGTGTTTTATATAATTTAATATATTTATATATTTTCTTTTTTTTTATTTATTACAATTTATTTCTTTTTATTTGTTTTTCTTTTATATTTATCGTCTACCTATTTATTTTTTCTACAAATTCACTTTCTTGGTTTAGGGTTTAGGGTTTAGGGTTTAGGGTTTAGGGTTTAGGGTTTAGGGTTTAGGGTTTAGGGTTTGTGTGCAGCTCTAAGGGGGGTACTAGCATCGAGGATATCGCAAAGACAGAGCCAAACTCCATCAAGAAGATTCCCCTAGACCCAGAGAAAGGAGGGTTTAGGGTTTAGGGTTTAGGGTTTAGGGTTTAGGGTTTAGGGTTTAGGGTTTGGGGTTTAGGGGTTGGGGTTTATGTAGAACAGATGTTATAGTGAAGCCAGCAGCAGTAATTATCTCTAGCTGCATGCATGCATGCATGCATGCATGCATGTAGATAGATGAAAGTGTTTATGACTTTGGGGCTGTGCATGTATGCATGCATGCATGCATACAAAGCCCCAAACAGTGATGCCTGCATGCATGCATGTGTGCAAGGCCCCAAACATACATACATGCATGCATGCATGCATGCATGCAAAGCCCCAAACCTGCATGCATGCATGCATGCATTTTGCTTGCCTGCAGAGCAGTGGTTGATGATAGAAGCCGTCAATCCATCAGCAGCAAAAATAAAAGAAAGCTGCAGCCCGAATAATATTTCTTTCTCCTGGCTGC
>NW_013571595.1:1914-2370 GCF_000499745.2 Eimeria mitis | reverse complement strand
TCTTCTTTTGTTTTGTTTTCTTTTGTTTTCTTTTTTTTTGTTTCTTTCTTGTTTTGTTTTGTTTTGTTTTCTTTTTTTTTGTTTCTTTCTTGTTTTGTTTTGTTTTGTTTTGTTTTGTTTTGTTTGTTTTCTTCTGTTATTTTACTTCTTTCTAGTTTTCTTTTCTTTCTTTTGTTTTCTTTTTTTTCTTTCGAGTTTTGTTTTCTTTTCTTTATTTTTGTTTTCATTTCTTTCTTCTGTTTTCTTTTTTTTCTTTCTAGTTTTGTTTTTTTTGTTTTGTTTTGTTTTGTTTTGTTTTGGTTTATTTTATTTTGTTTTTTTTATTTTAATTTATCTAGGGTTTAGGGTTTAGGGTTTATTGTTTATTGTTTATAGTTTTTTAATGTATATAATTTAATTAGTGGTGTATATCTCCATCCTGTGTTATGTATATTTTCATTACATTCTATAAGAGCT
>NW_013571595.1:1251-1879 GCF_000499745.2 Eimeria mitis | reverse complement strand
AATAAAATAAAATAAAATAAAATAAAATAAAATAAAATAAAATAAAATAAAATAAAATAAAATAAATTAATTAACAATGAGAATTATTTTTATTTTTATTAATATAAATTAAAAAAAGAATGCATGCATGCATGCATGCATGCATGCATGCATGCATGCATGCATGCATGCATGCATGCATGCATGCATGCATGCAACATACACCAGGTGTATAGGCACCATTCAATCTGTATTTGCATGCAGACAGCTGTATATACACCCCAAAAAACAACTCAAAAAAAGATAAAATAAACACCCACGAATACAATAAAACCCTAAACACCCACATATATATTTAGGGTTTAGGGTTTAGGGTTTAGGGTTTAGGGTTTAGGGTTTAGGGTTTAGGGTTTAGTGTTTTCAAGTCACCAAGCCCCCACCTATCAGAAGACCCATCTTAGCATTTTATAAAAAACTAAAACCCCAATGAATCAACACCTAGGGTTTAGGGTTTAGGGTTTAGGGTTTAGGGTTTAGGGTTTAGGGTTTATATACATACAAGAGGGTCTACTGCAGTATAAGGCTCTAATGATGCAATTGGGGTGTCTCCGCATACACCCCAAATACGGCATTCATTTTGGCCGTCCAG
>NW_013571595.1:447-1151 GCF_000499745.2 Eimeria mitis | reverse complement strand
CTAGCTAGCTAGCTAGCTAGCTAGCTGGCTAGATAGATAGATAGATAGATAGATAGATAGGTGGATAGCTGGCTAGCTGGCTAGCTAGCTAGACAGATAGATAGATAGATAGACAGCTAGCTAGAAAGCTAGCTGGCTAGCTATATAGCTAGCTGGCTAGCTAGCTAGCTAGCTATCTAGATAGCTAGCTAGCTGTGTATACACACCATATGTACATGGCTTCTACCTCTGTATGCACTCGTCCTTCGTTTCTTTTATTTTTCTTTTTTTTTTATTTTTAGATTGTGGGGGTTTCTTCGCGGTTCTGTGCTGTTCTATTAGGTTTTTTCAAGCAGAAGACGGCATACGAGATACATCGGTGACTGGAGTTCAGACGTGTGCTCTTCCGATCTTTTAGGGTTTAGGGTTTAGGGTTTAGGGTTTTAGGTATAGGGTTTAGGGTTTAGGTTTTAGGGTCTAGGGTAGGGTTTAGGGTTTAGGGTTTAGGGTTTAGGGTTTAGGGTTTAGGGTTTAGGGTTTAGGGTTTAGGGCTTAGGGTTTAGGGTTTAGGGTTTAGGGTTTAGGGTTTAGGGTTTAGGGTTTAGGGTTTAGGGTTTAGGGTTAGTGTCGATGCTGGGGTAAGAAAACGCAAACCCTAAACCCTCAAGGAGAAGAAAAGAGAGAAAATAAATGTAATATAAAAGGAAAATAAAACATCTAGGGTT
>NW_013571595.1:0-347 GCF_000499745.2 Eimeria mitis | reverse complement strand
TATATATATATATATATATTTTTTTTCCTTAATATAAATAAATAAACCCCACTCTTCTCTTTCTTTTGTTTGTGCTTCGATCAACCCCTTGCTGCTTTCTTATCTTATACATAATATATACAATATATTATACATGTATATAATATATAATATATAATATATAATGTATAATATATAGTATATAATATATAAATCATATATATAATATATAATATATAATATATAATATATAATATATAATATATAATATATAATATAGACCACACATATATTATATCTATAATATATAGTATAGACTACATACATCTATACATATATAAATCTATATCTATATCTATATACATATA
>NW_013571594.1:6403-6822 GCF_000499745.2 Eimeria mitis | reverse complement strand
TATATACATATATATATATATATATATACATATATATATATATATATTTTGCTAGGAGGCCAACGCCTTATAGATGAAGCCCGTAAACCTTAACAAATGGAGTGTATGTACACTGCATCTTTCGGCAAATAAAAGAGTTTTTGATATTCTTAGTAGTTTTTACTAATAAATTTAACTAGAGAAGTTACTTTCATGCTGCTGCTGCTGCTGCTGCTGCTGCTGCTGTTGCTGCTGTTGCTGCTGCTGCTACTGCTGCTGCTGCTGCTGCTGCTAGAGGGGCGGCGGCGGCGGTGGGGGGGTTACCCTGCTGCTGGCACTGGCAGCGGCATTTTTGATTGAATAAAAATAAACAAAATAAAATAAAATAAAACAATTTAAAACAAAATAAAAAAATAAAAACAAAAAATAAAAATAAAAGA
>NW_013571594.1:4645-5629 GCF_000499745.2 Eimeria mitis | reverse complement strand
CCAACTATCGGCCCCCCATAAAAGGAGGCGGGGGCCCCCCCATCGGTACCCCCATGCCCATGGGGGGCCCCCCCATAGGCATACCCATGGGGGGCCTCATAGGTGGTGGGGGCCCCCCTCCCATGCGCGGGGGCCCCATGCCTCCCATGGGGGCCCCTGGGGGGGGGAAACGTGGGGGGCCCCTCTCATCCCCATCAAAAGGGGGCCTGGGGGCCCCCCCTCCCATTTCTCTGCGGCCTCTGCCGCGCGGCTCCCGGATTTTTGTGCAGTTGCCCATGTGCGTTGACATAACCTCTCCGGGTGGAGTGTTTGCTACGATTTGAACTGTACATACACCGCAGCACAGCAGCATATAGGAAGAGTGAGAAGGAAAAAGGGAAAAAGAAAACAAAATGCAGTTGCAAAAGCCACTGAAACTAACTGCAGCAGCAGCAACAACAGCAGCAGCAGCAGCAACAGAAAATACTTACTTGCACGCATTGCAACAGCATGGTCTATAAACGCCGGAGCCTGGAAGGTGCTTTCTCTCAGCAGATCTGCAGCAGCAGCAACACACCACAGCATACAGAGGCAACTAAGAACTTACAGCAGCAGCAGCAGCAGCAGCAGCAGCAGCACAGGCACGAGGCATTTGATCTTCTCACGCGAGGTTCCTTCGATGACAACTACCAAACTCGGCTCTGAATGCAGAACTGCTGCGTTCTCTCTCTCTCTCTCTCAAATACAACTCATGGAGGCATCATTAGCCTCTATAGAACAACGGTGGGGTTTTTTCTATGGGGCCCCCTACCGAGAGAATACTGAGATGTTTCAGTATTCCCCAGAAAGCCTCTCAACACGCATGCAAATTCATTGCTCCCGCATGCACGGCTCGCGAGTATACAACAGGAAAGGCTGTGAGGAAAGAAGGCAAAGTGTTTATGCAAGACACGTGTTCTTCTATACACTCTCCCCATCATATTCTCTAGTATTGCAGGTCTATAT
>NW_013571594.1:3787-4545 GCF_000499745.2 Eimeria mitis | reverse complement strand
CTCTGCGGCCTCTGCCGCGCGGCTCCCGGATTTTTGTGCAGTTGCCCATGTGCGTTGACATAACCTCTCCTGGTGGAGTGTTTGCTACGATTTGAACTGTACATACACCGCAGCACAGCAGCATAGGAAGAGTGAGAAGGAAAAAGGGAAAAAGAAAACAACATGTAGTTGCAGAAGCCACTGAAACTAACTGCAGCAGCAGCAACAACAGCAGCAGCAGCAACAGCAGCAAAAGAAAATGCTTACTTGCACGCATTGCAACAGCATGGTCTATAAACGCCGGCGCCTGGAAGGTGCTTTCTCTCAGCAGATCTGCAGCAGCAGCAACACACCACAGCATACAGAGGCAACTAAGAACTTACAGCAGCAGCAGCAGCAGCAGCAGCAGCAGCACAGGCACGATGATCCTCTCAAGCGCGGTTCCTTCGATGACAAACACCAAACTCGGCTCTGAATGCAGAACTGCGGCGTTCTCTCTCTCTCTCTCTCTCTCAAATACAACTCATGAAGGCATCGTTGACCTCTATAGAACAACGGTGGGGTTTTTTCTATGGGGCCCCCTGACGAGCGAACACTGAGATGTTCCAGTATTCCCCAGAAAGCCTCTCAACACGCATGCAAATTCATTGCTCCCGCATGCACGCCTCGCGAGTATACAACAGGAAAGGCTGTGAGGAAAGAAGGCAAAGGGTTTATGCAAGACACGTGTTCTTGTATACACTCTCCCCATCATATTCTCAAGTATTGCCAGTCTATAA
>NW_013571594.1:3616-3687 GCF_000499745.2 Eimeria mitis | reverse complement strand
GCAGGAGCACTCCTGCAACGACCGCCGCTGGGCTGAAACACGGGGGAGGCGGCCACCACGATCTGAAGGAG
>NW_013571594.1:2943-3516 GCF_000499745.2 Eimeria mitis | reverse complement strand
TAATGTCTGAATGCAGCGTGGTTAGTTATTTAGAGATGAATTTCAAGGTGTTTCGAGTTGCAACAAGTTGGGAGTTAAGGTGTATACATACTCTGAAAATATTCAACTTTCTGGTTGATGTGGCGGCGGCCGCTGGCGTGCTGCCTCCGGCCTGCTGGGGAGGAATGGGTGAGGTAAATGTCGCAATATTCGCAGTAAAACTTTGGCATTTTCAGAAAATATCCAAAGAATCCTCAGAAAGTTGTAAAACAGACGAACAGAGCTGCAGGAGCACTCCTGCAACGACCGCCGCTGGGCTGAAACACGGGGGAGGCGGCCACCACGATCTGAAGGAATTTTTGAAGATCTTTTGAATCAATATGTTTGAAATTGTCAAATAAAGAAAATAAAAACAAAAAATAAGAAAATAAATGCGAGATCGCCGCAGATCAACGGCCGCCAAGAGCCGAGCAGCCTCCTGTGGGTCCCACCCCGGCGCGGGCGTCACTTCGGAGTTGAATGCGCAGCTGAGGAGTTTTGTTTCCCTTCATTTCACGTTTTTCCATTTGTTATTAGAGTTCATCAATAGTTTGC
>NW_013571594.1:1775-2843 GCF_000499745.2 Eimeria mitis | reverse complement strand
ATTGTCAAATAAAGAAAATAAAAACAAAAAATAAGAAAATAAATGCGAGATCGCCGCAGATCAACGGCCGTCTAGAACCGAGCAGCCTCCTGTGGGTCCCACCCCGGCGCGGGCGTCACTTCGGAGTTGAATGCGCAGCTGAGGACTTTTGTTTCCCTTTATTTCACGTTTTTCCATTTGTTATTAGAGTTCATCAATAGTTTGGAACACAAGACCCGCGAGCGCGCCGCAGCCCCGTGCTGCAGCCGCTGCTGCCGGCGCATGCTCTCGGACTCCAGCTGTGCAGGGTTTGTTGATATATTTAGTTGTTGCTTCAGACACCCTTCTTTGCTGAATTTGCAAACACATATATCAGCACGGAATCGCTTGAGGAGTGGAGGGGGCTCTAATTAAAACCCTTTTCCACCAGGAGGCCACCAGCCCCAGCCGGGGGAGAGGGGTATTCATATTGAAGCTTCGAGCAACACAGCTGCCGCTACTGCCGCAGCTGCTGCTGCAGCTGCTGCAGCTTTCACGCGCATCAAGAGTGAAGCCGAGCACAGGATCCCATGCGCAGAGGCAGCAAGCGTCCCTGAAGTATTAGCAGTAGCAGCAGCTGCTGCTGCTGCGGCAGAGGCAGCAGCTGCAGCGATGACGTCTGCATGTCACTTGCGTTGCCTCGTGCCTCCCTGGCAGGCAGCAGCAAGCGCTGTGGGGCGCCTACCTGCAGCAGCAGCAGCAGCAGCAGCACCGAATCGAGCAGCAGCCGCAGCAGCAGCCGCAGCCTCAGCACCAATAGAACCTGCAGCAGCGGCGTGTTATTCACACCGTTTTCCTGCCTGTTTGTCTTTTTCTACACAATGTCTCTCTTCCTTGTGCTGCAGCAGCATTAGGAGCAGCGGCAGCAGCAGCGGGAGGCGCTGGCTGTCGTTATGTGGGGTTCATTCCAGCAGCAGCAGCAGCAGCAGCAGCAGCAGCGGTAATTCGTTCATGAGGAGCATGCCCAGAACCATGAGCAGCCAAATCACGAACAGCAATAGCAGCAGCAGCAGCAGCAGCAACAGCAGCAGCAGCAGCAGCAGCAGCAGT
>NW_013571594.1:894-1675 GCF_000499745.2 Eimeria mitis | reverse complement strand
ATATTGAAGCTTCGAGCAACACAGCTGCCGCTACTGCCGCAGCTGCTGCTGCAGCTGCTGCAGCTTTCACTCGCCTCAAGAGTGAAGCCGAGCATAGGATCCCATGCGCAGAGGCAGCAAGCGTCCCTGAAGGATTAGCAGTAGCAGCAGCAGCTGCTGCTGCGGCAGAACCAGCAGCTGCAGCGATGACGTCTGCATGTCACCTGCGTTGCCTCGTGCCTCCGTGGCAGGCAGCAGCAAGCGCTGTGGGGCGCCTACCTGCAGCAGCAGCAGCAGCAGCACCGAATCCAGCAGCAGCCCCAGCAGCAGCCGCAGCCTCAGCACCAATAGAACCTGCAGCAGCGGCGTGTTATTCACACCGTTTCCCTGCCTATTTGTCCTTTTCTACACAATGCATCTCTTCCTTGTGCTGCAGCAGCATTAGGAGCAACGGCAGCAGCAGCGGGAGGCGCTGGCTGTCGTTATGTGGGGTTCATTCCAGCAGCAGCACCAGCAGCACCAGCAGCAGCAGCAGCAGCGGTAATTCGTGCTTGAGGCGCACGCCCAGAACCATGAGCAGCCAAATCACGAACAGCAATAGCAGCAGCAGCAGCAGCAGCAGCAGCTTGCCAATCCGCTGCCGGATCAGCACCAGCAGCACAAGCAGCGAAAGCCCAAGCAGCGGCAGCATTCGAAGCAGCAGCAGCAGCAGCAGCAGCAGCATAACCCGTAGCAGCACGAGTCTCTGCAGCAACTGCCTGTTAAACAACAGCAGCATCCTAACCAACATTAGCAGCACCAA
>NW_013571594.1:0-217 GCF_000499745.2 Eimeria mitis | reverse complement strand
CTGCTGCTGCAGATTTGGGTGGGAGAGGCTGCGGAAAGGGCGCAACGGAAAGAAATTTAATTTGGTGAGAGAAAAATAAAAAAAAGAAAAAAAAAAGAAAAAGAGACAGAGACAGATGAATATAGATAAATATCTTTCTCTTTCTCTTTCTTTCCTTCTTTTTATATTTGTTTGGCTCTCTGTATATGTATATATATGTGTGTGCGTATATATATAT
>NW_013571593.1:6070-6553 GCF_000499745.2 Eimeria mitis | reverse complement strand
TAAGTAGATGTGTCGTATTCTCTTTGTATATACATATATATAGTATATATATATATATATATATATATATATTTATATATATTTATATTTATATTTATATAGGGGTTTACTGCATTTGGCTGTAGGTATAACCCGGGAGGCTGTGGCGGGCAGCGACTTGGGTTGTTTGGGTGCGTTAATTTCTTTTACATTTTTTTTGAAGGGCCCCTGAAGGAATATGCGGCCGGGGTTTGGGGTGTATGTACGCTCGAAGCACAGCTGTATATGCGTTTAGTTTAGTTTAGTTTAATACGAAATTAAGTCTGAGGTGTATGTACACCTTACAGGCGCAAACGCCCACAGCTGAACCTTCCTGCTAGCCCCCACATTCTGCACGGTGATGCCGTTGGCCTGTAGAGAGAAGAAGAGGAAAGGAGGGGCCGTGCAAGTTTCTTAACCTTGACTTTGCTTACTAGAACTACTACAATGATCCCGTTCTGCTTG
>NW_013571593.1:4879-6053 GCF_000499745.2 Eimeria mitis | reverse complement strand
AAAAAAAAAAAAAAAAAAAAAAAAAAAAAAAAAAAAAAAAAAAAAAGACATCATCATGGCTCGTTGCTTACCGGGTTACGCGTCGCGGGAACAGTCAGACGACCTCCAGGCTGTGCAGAATCAACAGAAGAAAATTTGTGAAAAATAAATAAAAATATTTGCGGCAGAGTTTGTTGGTTTTGTATTTGTACACTTGCCTTGGTGGCTACGATGACGTCCGCGGGTCCGTCGAATATTTTATCGAGAACTTCATTGAAATCTGTTTGCATTTGCAGCATAGAATCCACAATATCACCGCGTTCAGCTTTCTGGTGGTTTTGAACGGCGTTTGCAAAAGAGAGGCCGCTGCTGAGCAGGAGCAGAGAAAAAAGGAGAAAATAAACCATTTCTCGCTATTCTTGAGGGAATATATGAATCATTTCTCTTTATTTTTATGAAAAAAAAACAATATTTCTCTGATGTTTCCGCCGAAATTTGTACAGAATGACGTGATCGAGATAGATACTACGGTTCGACTGAGCTGCCTATACACCTGAATCTGTTTCAATTGAATTTCAGTTCAAATGCAACAAAAGCGGCGTCATTTCAATCCTAATAAAGTGAATACTCGTTGCGTTGGTTTTATAAAACAAAGAAAACCAAAATTTATTACAAGAAAACCAAAATTTATTTTAACTAAAATAAATTTATGCTGAGGAAGCAGCAGAATGCTTGCACTTGATTCAGAAACGCCTCTGAAACCGGGCAGCATATGAGGCATTTGTGAACGGGTAACGAGCAAAATAATTATATTTTTAGTTTATTTATTTTATTTATTTAAAAAATAATTATATTCTTAGTTTACTTATTTTATTTTATATTTATTTTCGGTGGAGATCGCGTGCTAGCAGCAACAAATAAGAAGAGGTACGCAAGCCATCGCCGGCTAAACCCAGCGGCGTTTCACGCTTTCAATCAAAATTTTTAATATTTTTCAGTTTATTTATTTAATTTTATATTTATTTTCAGTGGATATCCCGGGCTAGCAGCTACAAATCAACAGAAGAAGAGGCATGCAAGCCGTCACAGGCTAAACCCAACGCCTTCACTCTTTCCATCAAAATATGCAAATTGTTCGTCTGCGCTTCCTTCGCCACGTGAGATAACACCGCATGCGTTATCTCCATCACTCTGC
>NW_013571593.1:1862-4075 GCF_000499745.2 Eimeria mitis | reverse complement strand
ATATATATATATATATATATATATATATATATATATATATATATATATATATATATATATATATAAAGTTATATAATGGATAAACAAGTGCAGTTTATAGATTATTATATGAAATACCTGTACAGCAGGACTGAGGGAGTAGACTCTGCCGCTGCTGCTGCTGCTGCTGCTGCTGCTGCTGCTGCTGCTGTCTGCAGCAAAAGATGATGGGGGCAGCAGCCCCACTGAATGCATGTTAAGGAGAGGGAGCGGCCAGCCGGAGAGCCAGCATATTGTTTGTATTATAACAAAAAGAAACAGAGAAACCTGAAAAAATAAAAAAAATAAATTAAATAAAAAAGAAAAAAAAAAAGATAGTCGAGATGCTGCTCTCCCCCTCTCCTCCATCCCCTATAGCTTTACACACTCACATAAAAAAAAAAAACAACCATCGAGCTGCAGCAACAAAGGCTTTGCTGCTGCTGCTGCTGCTGCTGCTGCTTTATACTGAAACAGCAGCAAGCAGAAATGTATAACGATGCTGCTGCTGTTGCTGCTGCAGCCACTGCTAGTGTTGCTGCTGCTGCGGATGCTGCTTCTGCTGTCGTTGTTGTGGTTGCTGCTGCTGTTGTTATTGCTGCTGCTGCTGCTGCTGTTGCTGCTGCTGCTGCTGCTGTAACACCCAATGAGCATCCGCAGTGAAGCAGCAGCAGCTACACTGCGTCGGCAGCGGTTTCACCCCAACAAACTCAGAGAAACACCAAATAAACGAGAAATATTACAATAAAATAAATATTAAATTAAAATAATAATTATAATTTTGTAATTCATATATTTATTTCATGTTATACACCACAGGAATGCGGTCGGCGGCTCAGCTGCACTGGTGGCTGGGGGGCCCCTGGGGCCCCCCCCCCCCTGAACCACGGATTGCTTGTACTAGCAAATCAATTAAATTATTTAATTAATTATATTTTTATTTATATTTAATGTTTTTATTTTTTCTTTTCTGTTTTTTTTTCTCGCGCTGAAGCATGCAGAATACACAGAATACACCAGGCAGCAGGCAGCACGCATGCAGGTGTATGTGTGCTGCAGCAAGAGTTTACTAACGAATGCTCTTTTATATTATATTAAATTAAAATTATATTATATTAAAATAATATATATTATATTATATTATATTATATAAAAAATTAAAAATAAACGGCTCCATTGCTTCCCTTGTGTTGTTGGTGGAGCTGAGGTGTACGTACACCGCGGGGGGCAGCGCGGCCTCACCACTGGTGTATACACATCCGCATGCTATATATATATATACATATATATATATATATATATGTAATTATATGTATATATATATATACATATGTAATTATATAGTAATATAAAACTACATATATTTACATATCTATAAACACTTCTCCTGCTGCTGTCTGTCTGTGTAATATATATTTTATATAATTGCTGCTGCTCGCTGCTGCAGTGCTTCGGTGGGGCCTGAAGACAGCTGCAGCAGCAGCAAATATATGAGGGGCCCACACACAGCCTGAGGCAGCAGTAACTGCTGCTGCTGCTGCTGCTGCTGCTGCTGCTGCTGCTGCTGCAGATAACAATCCTTGCATGTATACAAGAAAAGGAATTTAATATAAGAGCAACGAACGCGTGCTTCCAACTACTGCTGCTGCTACTGCTACTGCTGCTGCTACTACTGCTGTTGCTGCTGCTGCTGCTGCTGCTGCTGCTGCTGCTGCTGCTGCTGCTGCTGCTGCATGCATGTAAGAGGGAGACAAAGAACAGCCCGCTCCCTGTCCTTAACTCTTCTACTTTGGCTCTGCAGTTGAAACCAAAGAAATTCTTCGCTGCGGTGGCGGTGGGGTGTACATACACCTCAACGCAGACCAAAATATGCATGCATATTTGGGGTGTATATACACCTCAACGCATGCAAAAGTATGCATGCACTGAGGTGTATATACACCTCAATGCATGCAAAAGTATGCATGCATATTTGGGGTGTATATACACCTCAAATCATACAAGAGTATGCATGCATACTCGAGGTGTACATACACCTCAACGCATGCAAAAAGTTGCTGCTCGCGGGGCCCACCAACAGCCCCGGGGCAGTTTGCTGCTGCCCCCAATTGACACACCCTCACCACACATGCAGCAGCATCAGCTGCTGCTGCTGCTGCTGCTGCTGGTGCTGGTGCTGCTGGTGCTGCTGGTGC
>NW_013571593.1:1147-1762 GCF_000499745.2 Eimeria mitis | reverse complement strand
TGCTGCTGCTGCTGCAGATAACAATCCTTGCATGTATACAAGAAAAGGAATTTAATATAAGAGCAACGAATGCGTGATTGCAACTACTGCTGCTGCTGCTGCTACTGCTGCTGCTACTACTACTGCTGCTGCTGCTGCTGCTGCTGCTGCTGCTGCTGCTGCATGCATGCAAGAGGGAGACAAAGAACAGCCCGCTCCCTGTCCTTAACTCTTCTGCTTTGGCTCTGCAGTTGAAACCAAAGAAATTCTTCGCTGCGGTGGCGGTGGGGTGTACATACACCTCAACGCAGACCAAAATATGCATGCATATTTGGGGTGTATATACACCTCAACGCATGCAAAAGTATGCATGCACTGAGGTGTATATACACCTCAATGCATGCAAAAGTATGCATGCATATTTGGGGTGTATATACACCTCAAATCATACAAGAGTATGCATGCATACTCGAGGTGTACATACACCTCAACGCATGCAAAAAGTTGCTGCTCGCGGGGCCCACCAACAGCCCCGGGGCAGTTTGCTGCTGCCCCCAATTGACACACCCTCACCACACATGCAGCAGCATCAGCTGCTGCTGCTGCTGCTGCTGCTGCTGCTGGTGCTGGTGCTGG
>NW_013571593.1:894-1047 GCF_000499745.2 Eimeria mitis | reverse complement strand
CCGCAGCAGCACAAAGAAAAACACCAGCAGCAGCAACCCCATACCACAGCCACTGCTGCTGCTGCTGCTGTTGCTGCTGCTTGCCTCCTAAACGACTCCTTCTAAGTGCGTTCACCAAGAGCAGCAGCAGCAGCAGCAGCAGCAGCAGCTGCT
>NW_013571593.1:0-794 GCF_000499745.2 Eimeria mitis | reverse complement strand
CCGCAGCAGCACAAAGAAAAACACCAGCAGCAGCAACCCCATACCACAGCCACTGCTGCTGCTGCTGCTGCTGCTGCTTGCGTCCTAAACGACTCCTTCTCTGTGCGTTCACCACGAGCAACAGCAGCAGCAGCAGCAGCTGCTGCTGCTGCAGCAGCAGCTGCTGCTGCTGCAGCTGCTGCAGGTGTTTAGGAGCTGAGTCCGAGTAGAGAGTTGAGATCTACCTCAACGTCTAGAAGGTTTGCATTGTACAGCTGCTGCAGCAGCTGCGTGCATGCAGCAAAGGAGGGGCGCCGAGAGGGGTCCCGGTGCAGGCAGCCCCGCAGCAGCCCCCGCAGCGGCCTAGGAATCTTATCGAGGGGGGGGGTGACCCCCCCATACCCCACAACTGTTATTAAGTGAGCTGGAGATGATATGCCTGCAGCAGCAGCAGCAGCAGCAGCAGCAGCAGCAGCAGCAGCAGCGGGAGTGGGAGTGGGAACGGTGCTTCATAGTTTAGTAATTATAATATTAGTATATAATATAATATAATATAATATAATATAATATAATATAATATAATATAATATAATATAATATAATATAAAACGCAACAAAACAGAACAAAAAAACAAAACAAAAAAAAATAAAATAAACACGAAACGCCAAGACGGCCACTAAACAACGAATATAAAAAATAAAAAAAATAAAAAAAAATAAAAATAATAAAAAGGAACAAAATAAAAGAAATAAAAACACTAAACATAAAAACAAAATAAAAAAAAATAAAAAAATAAAAAAAAAAAAAAAAAAAA
>NW_013571592.1:3351-3506 GCF_000499745.2 Eimeria mitis | reverse complement strand
CAGCAGAAGCAGCAGAAGCAGCAGCAGCAATGCTCTCCGAAGCAGGCTTGTCAGCAGAGGGCCGCATGCGTAGGACTGTGCAGCCGGTGGGGGAGGAGGAGTTGTTCCCCTCGCTGCAGTGGGGTTCGTCTGCTGCTGCTGCTGCTGCTGCTGCT
>NW_013571592.1:2949-3251 GCF_000499745.2 Eimeria mitis | reverse complement strand
GGCCTAAGGGTTGGTCTCAACTCTCCTCCCCATCTAGCAGCAGCAGCAGCAGCAGCAGGAGCAGCAGCAGCAGCAGCAGCAGCAGCAGGAGGAACAGGATCTCCCAGCTCAGAAGCTGTACCTTCTTCTCCTGCAGCAGAAGCAGCAGAAGCAGCAGCAGCAATGCTCTCCGAAGCAGGCTTGTCAGCAGAGGGCCGCATGCGCAGGACTGTGCAGCCCGTGGGGGAGGAGGAGTTGTTCCCCTCGCTGCAGTGGGGTTCGTCTGCTGCTGCTGCTGCAGCAGCAGCAGCAGCAGCAGCAGG
>NW_013571592.1:2720-2849 GCF_000499745.2 Eimeria mitis | reverse complement strand
GGGGTCTCATCGCAGCACCCAAACAGCAGCAGCAGCAGCAGCAACAGAACTGCTGCTGCTGCTGCTGCTGGTGGTGGGGGTCATCCCCTGCGTATACGCTTCAGCCCCTCAGAAGCTGCGGAGACAGCT
>NW_013571592.1:2184-2620 GCF_000499745.2 Eimeria mitis | reverse complement strand
GAAATCCCATTGGCAGGCAGCAGCTGCTGCTGATGAGGATGGGGGGCAGACGTGCAGCACCGCAGCAGCACTGCAGCAGCAGCAGCAGCAGCAGCAGCAAAACGCAGTTGTAGAGGCAGCAGGCGGCCTAGACGACCCTGCTGCTGCTGCTGCTGCAGCAGCAGCAGCAGCAGATGCTGTCGAAGGCCTTTCGCAGACTTCTTCTACTGAAGGGGAGCAGAGGCAGCAGCAGCAGCAGAAACAGCAGCAGCAGCAGCAGCAGCAGCAGCTGCCGCAGCGGGAGAGAATTCTTTCGATTGCTCGCCGCGGGGTCTCATCGCAGCACCCAAACAGCAGCAGCAGCAGCAGCAACAGAACTGCTGCTGCTGCTGCTGCTGCTGGTGGGGGTCATCCCCTGCGTATACGCTTCAGCCCCTCAGAAGCTGCGGAGACAGCC
>NW_013571592.1:0-2084 GCF_000499745.2 Eimeria mitis | reverse complement strand
CAGCACTCCTTACTTGGGTCCGCCTTCACTAGAAGGGGGGTTTGGCCTGAAGGTAATGAGTTTTAATAGGCGGGAGGTTTACTTCTTTGCGCTTATAGATTTTCTCTCTCCATACACCCCGAGAAGATATTTACATACACTCTATAAACGTATCAAGTCCACAGCCTCGTCCGTCATAAACCCTAAACCCTAAACCCTAAACCCTAAACCCTAGAAAAAAGGCGTAGAAAGAGTTTATATATTATGCACGTTTCTCTCTTAATTATATACACAGAGTTAATGGGAGGGGTTTTTATATGTCGTTTATTTTATACTGTAAAGGGTTTTAATTTTCAAGGGTTTTCTAGGGTTTAGGGTTTATTAGGGTTTAGGGTTTATGAGGGTTTAGGGTTTGTGGTGTGTTTCAGGTGTCAGTTCGGGGAAATTTCTCCCGTTCCCCCCCGGCAGTATGCTTCACGCCAGGTTGCGTTTGTTCAGAGAAATGTAATTTTATCGGAGAAGCCGATTGCTGCTTCAGGGTCGGGGGAGGGGCTGAGAGGGGGAGGAGGAGAGAAGCAGATGCTAGACCTCCCCCCCAAGGACCGCACATAAACCCTAAACCCTAAACCCTAAACGCTAATTTTACTCATTGAGAGGGGGAGGAGGAGAGAAGCAGATGCTGGATCTCCCCCCCAAGGACCGCACATAAACCCTAAACCCTAAACCCTAAACCCTAATTTTGCTCAGAGATGGACGGGCTGCTAAACCTGAAAAGGCTCACAATTATTTACGAGGGTTTAGAATATTCAATACACCCCAAATGTTTTATCAGAAGCTTTTAGGGTTTAGGGTTTAGGGTTTAGGGTTTACGATGTATGGCTTTCAAGGGGATTCAAAACCCCTGTGGAAACCCTAAACCCTAAACCCTAAACCCTAAACCCTCATTAGGGTTATACCCCCTGATGATAAACTATTTGATGCTTCTCTGTTTCTTATTATATAACTATTTATATATAAACAAACAAAGCTCCCTAAATATTTAAAAAAAAAAAAAAAAAAAAAAAAAAAAAAAAAAAAAAAAAAAAATGAAAATATTGTCTGTAGCTGCACATACACCTGAACAACCTCAGCATACACCCCACCGAGCTGCAGCACAAACACCAGATGCAGGCTGCTGCTGCTGATGCATCCAAAGGGAATAGCAGCAGCAGCAAAGGCAGCAGCAGCAGCAGCAAGAGTAGCAGCTGCAGCAGCAAAGCCAACATCACCACCAGCACAAACACTAGCAGCAGCAGAAGCAGCAGCAGCAGCAGCAGCAGCAGCAGCAGCAGAAGCAGCAGCAGTGCATGCATCCAAATAGTTTGTTTGTCAGTCGGCCTGCACGCAGACAGCAGCGTTTTTGTTTGTTTCAGGGTTTAGGGTTTAGGGTTTACGTTAATACATAAAATGATGCCGCAGCAAACACCATAAACTAAAACATTTAGGGTTTAGGGTTTAGGGTTTAGGGTTTTACTTTGTTGTATATTTATTTTGTTATTCTTTTATTCTGCGGCTTGCTTACTCTGCTAGTAATCTATGTTGTTGTTTATACATTCTTTTTGTTTATTTATATTGCTTAGGGTCCATGTTTTATTTTATTTATTTATTTATTTTATTTTATTTTATTTTATTTTATTTTATTTTGTTGTTTATTTTGTTTTTTGTTTTATTGTCGGCTTCCGCCTTCGGTAGACAAAACAAAACAGAGAAAGAAATAACTTCAGGCAAACACAAAGCTGCACCAGCAGCAGCAAGCAGCAGCAGCAAGCAGCAGCAGCAAGCTGCAGCAGCACACTGCAGCAGCAAGCTGCAGCAGCGAGCTGCAGCAGCAAGCAGCAGCTGCGAGCTGCAGTAGCAAGCTGCAGCAGCAAGCTGCAGCAGCCCACTGCAGCAGCACGCTGCAGCAGCAAGCAGCAGCACCGGCAGCAAAGTGCAGCAGCAAGCTGCAGCAATAAGCTGCAAAAGCAGCAGCAGGCCGCAGAAGCAAGCTGCAGCAGCAGGGAGCTGCAGCAGCGGCAGCAAACTGCAGCAGCAAGCTGCAGCAGTAAGCTGCAAAAGCAGCAGCA
>NW_013571591.1:5077-5413 GCF_000499745.2 Eimeria mitis | reverse complement strand
GCAGCAGCAGCAGCAGCAGCAGCAGCAGCAGCAGCAGCAGCAGCAGCAGCAGGATTCACCTGTCTAGCTGCTGCAGCGCGTGTTGTAGCTGCTCAAAGAGCCCAGTGCATCTGCTGTTTCTTTTGCTGCAGCTCTCCCCCTCCGCAGCAGCAGCAGCAGCAGGAGCAGCAGCAGCAGGAGAGAAGCAGCAGCAGCAGCAGCAGCAGCAGCAACTCATGCTGTCTCCTGTCTCCTCCCACTCATACCGCAGCGCCGGCAGCAAATTAAAATCAAAAGATATTTCGGGGGCGGGCTGCGGCCGCAGCGCAGGCGGTGAGGGGCACACATACACTGCAT
>NW_013571590.1:6487-6917 GCF_000499745.2 Eimeria mitis | reverse complement strand
CTGCTGCTGCTGCTGCTGTTGCTGCTGCTGCTGTTGCTGCTGTTGCTGCTGCTGCTGCTGCTGCTGCTGCATGCGTTGCATGCAGTCCCTTTTTATATCCTCCTGATGGTTTTTTATTTCATCACAAAATGGCGCCGCATATTGGGGGGCCAAACCCTCTGGCTTTATCCTGGCGAGGGGACAGCATAGCGTGCGTGCCTCAAACCCTAAACCCTAAACCCTAAACCCTAAACCCTAAACCCTAGGCTGTGTTCTATAGGAGATAAAAGGGAGGCAGCGTCTGTTGCGGTGGTGCAGCAGCAGAAAGATACACGGTAGAAACAGCAGCAAATACTCGGTGTCTTTGTCTTTGTGCTGCTGCTGCTGCTGCTCCTGCTGCTGCTGCTGCTGCTGCTGCTGCTGCTGCTGCTGCTGCAGTCGCTTTCCTGTG
>NW_013571590.1:6147-6387 GCF_000499745.2 Eimeria mitis | reverse complement strand
AACAAAAAAAAGAAACAAATAAAAAAATAAATAAAACAATAAAGAAACAAACAAAAAGAAAACAAACAAACAAATAAATAAAAAAATAAATAAACAAACAAAAAAAAAACAAAAAAAACAAATAAATAAAAAAATAAAGAAACGAACAAAAAGAAAACAAAAAACAAACAAATAAATAAAAAAATAAACAAACAAAAAAAAAACAAACAAACAAACAAATAAAAAAATAAACAAACAAAC
>NW_013571590.1:5690-6047 GCF_000499745.2 Eimeria mitis | reverse complement strand
AAAAAAAAAAAAAAAAAAAAAAAAAAAAAAAAAAAAAAAAAAAAAAAAAAAAAAAAAAAAAAACATACTGTGCTATGCAGGGCTCTGTGACGTCCTCAAGGCGGCACTGTTTGGGGTCTGCCAGCCCCACAACGATTCCTTCTGCATGCAAAAGCAAAAGCAACAAAGCCCCAAAGAAAATCAGAAAAAAAACAACTGAGAAAGTTGCAGTGTACGTACACCTGCATGCATGCATGCATGCATGCATGCAACACGCAGCAGCAGCAGCACATGCATGCATGCATGCCTGCATGCATGCATGCACGCATGCAACACGCAGCAGCAGCAGCACATGCATGCATGCATGCAAGTGTATGT
>NW_013571590.1:4102-4839 GCF_000499745.2 Eimeria mitis | reverse complement strand
AGCAGCAGCAGCAGCAGCAGCAGCAGCAGCAGCAGCAGCAGCAGCAGCAGCAGCAGCAACAGCAGCAGCATTAGGATATGTGGTATGATGCATTCGGCATGCGAGGGGAGATGCAGCAGAGGATATATAAAAAAAAAAACAGAGAAAGAGACAGAGAGAGAAATAAAGAAGAAACGGAGACAGAGACAGAAAAGGAGACAGAGAAAGAAACAGAAACAAAAACAGAGACAGACAGAGACATGGGTAGATATATAAGCAGAGAAAGAAACAGAAGAGACAATACAAAACAGAAAGAGAAAGATGCATGCAAAGAGAAGGAGACAAAAAGAGAAAAACGAAAAAAACAAAGAAAAACATAAAAACAATATACAGAAGAGAGAGGAGACACACTACATTTATAATAAAATAAAAAAAAAAACAGATGCAGCAGCTGCTGCTGCTGTCTCCTTTTCTCCTGCTGCTGCGGTGTATGTACACCTCAGCATGCTGCTAGCCTCACCCAGCAACGAGAGACTGCAACTCAGATGCAGCAGCAGCAGCAAACGGCAGCAGCTGCAGCGGAGCAAAGGCCTCAGGTGTCTCCTCTATCCTGAATCGAAGCAGCAGCAGCAGCAGCAGCAGCAGCAACAACAGCAACAGCAGCAGCAGCAACAGCAGCAGCAGCAGCAGCAACAGCAGCAGCAGCAGCAGCAATAAGTCTAAAACGCTTATATACTGGGGCTATGGCCGTCTCCTGC
>NW_013571590.1:3670-4002 GCF_000499745.2 Eimeria mitis | reverse complement strand
GCAGCAGCAGCAGCAACAGCAGCAGCAGCAGCAGCAGCAACAGCAGCAGCAGCAACAGCAGCAGCAGCAAGAGCAGCAATAAGTTTAAAACGCTTATATACTGGGGCTATGGCCGTCTCCTGTTTGCATGCAGCAGCAACCAAAGCGTCTGCATGCAGCCCCAGCAGCAACGGGAGCGCATGCAGCAGCAGAGGCCCCTTGCCCCTGCAACCCAAACCCTAAACCCTAAACCCCAAACCCTAAACCCTAAACCCTAAACCCTAAAGCCAACAAAAGGCCCACGCGTCTGAAGGGGTGTAGATACACCGCATACGACAAAGAAACAAAAAGAA
>NW_013571590.1:3446-3576 GCF_000499745.2 Eimeria mitis | reverse complement strand
AGTGCCGACACTCAAAGTCGCAGTGCCCCAGCATGAGGCCGCCGAGAAACAAAACATCAGCAACAAACAGAACCTGCCAGAGCGGCTCTTCCTCGCCTCCTGCTGCTGCTGCTGCTGTTGCTGCTGCTGT
>NW_013571590.1:2806-3346 GCF_000499745.2 Eimeria mitis | reverse complement strand
CAGCAAAGCAACGCAGAGAATATAAAAAAAAAAAAAGAGACAGAGAGAGAAATAAAAAAAACGGAGACAGAGACAGAAAAGGAGACAGAGAAAGAGAGAGAGAAATAAAGAAAGAAACGGAGACAGAGACAGAAAAGGAGACAGAGAAAGAAACAGAAACAAAAACAGAGACAGAAAGAGATATGGGTAGATATATAAGCAGAGAAAGAAACAGAAGAGACAAAACACAACAGAAAGAGAAAGATGCATGCAAAGAGAAGGAGACAAAAAGAGAGAAACGAAAAAAACAAAGAAAAACATAAAGACAATATACAGAAGAGAGAGGAGACACACTACATTTATAATAAAACAAAAAAAAAACAGATGCAGCAGCTGCTGCTGCTGTCTCCTTTTCTCTTGCTGCTGCGGTGTATGTACACCTCAGCATGCTGCTAGCCTCACCCAGCCACGAGAGACTGCAACTCAGATGCAGCAGCAGCAGCAAACGGCAGCAGCTGCAGCGGAGCAAAGGCCTCAGGTGTCTCCTCTATCCTGAATCCA
>NW_013571590.1:701-2618 GCF_000499745.2 Eimeria mitis | reverse complement strand
GCAGCAACGGGAGCGCATGCAGCAGCAGAGGCCCCTTGCCCCTGCAACCCAAACCCTAAACCCTAAACCCTAAACCCTAAACCCTAAAGCCAACAAAAAACCCACGCGTGTGAGGGGGTGTAGATACACCGCATACGACAAAGAAACAAAAAGACGAAACAAACAAACAAAAAAAAAAATAAAAAAACAAAAACACAGACAACCCTAAACCCTAAACCCTAAACCCTAAACCCTAAACCCTAAACCCTAGGACAGACCTGCTCCGTATAAAGAAGTGCCGACACTCAAAGTCGCAGTGCCCCAGCATGAGGCCGCCGAGAAACAAAACATCAGCAACAAACAGCACCTGCCAGAGCGGCTCTTCCTCGCCTCCTCCTGCTGCTGCTGCTGCTGCTGCTGTTGCTGCTGCTGCTGCTGCTGCTGCTGCTGCTGCGTCTCCCTCAGCCTCGGCGTAACGAACGCAGCAGCAATGCATGTTTGCTCGGGTGTATGGACAGAGCACGCACTCAAGCAGCGTGAGGCCCTTAGACAAAACCCCCATAGGCAAATACAGCAGCGGCAGAATCCCCCTCTGCTGCTGCTGCTGCTGCTGCTGCTGCTGCTGGTCTTGCTGCATGCAGTCCTCAGCCTGAGAGGCGGAGACACCGCCATACAAAGAAACGTCAAAGCCTCTGCTGAGCTGCAGCAGCTGCTGCTGCTTCTCGCATGCAGGCAACCCGTAATATATTTCTTTCTCTAGCTCTTCCTGTATCTCCTCTCGGCCCAGTGGCAGTCTATGCAGCTCGTGCTGCTGCTGCTGCTGCTGCTGCTGCTGCCGCAGCAGCAGCTGAAGAGGGTTTCCACCTTGCATGCCCGCTCGTGCTGCTGCACCTGCTGTCTGCTGCCACTTGCTGCTGCACTGCACCCGCAGCAAAGGCCGCCCGTTCTTCCCATACAAATACCCTCGCCCCCCCCGCAGCAGCAGCAGGCAGCTGCGGCCCTCGGGACGCACGCCCACCATGTAGTCTCCTGCAGCAGCAGCAGCCACAGCAGCAGCAGCAGCAGCAATGGCAGAGGCAGCAATGGGAGCAGCAGCAGCGACAGCAGCAGCAGCAGCATCGGAAGGTTTAACCAAACAACCGCAGCAGCAACAAACAGCCTCAGCAGCAGCCGCACATAGACACCACAGCAACCAGCAGCAACACACAACAGCACAACCAGCAGCAGCAGCAGCACTAGCAGCAGCAGCAGCACTAGCAGCAGCAGCAGCACTAGCAGCAGCAGCAGCACTAGCAGCAGCAGCAGTAGCAGCACTAGCAGCAGCAGCAGCAGCAGCACTAGCAGCAGCAGCAGCAGCACTAGCAGCAGCAGCAGCAGCAGCACTATCAGCAGCAGCAGCAGCAGCACTAGCAGCAGCAGCAGCAGCACTAGCAGCAGCAGCAGCAGTTTTTACCTGACTTGAAATCCTCTGGTGGCTCATACAATGCCTGCGGCTGCGTGATGAGCTGCTGCAGCGGGCGGCTGTCCATACACTCGAGCGGTGCCCTGGCGGCTTCGCTGTGGTTTCTGCTGCAGCTGCTGCGGTATCTCCTCTGCTGCTGCTGCTGCTGCTGCTGCTGCTGGTGTTCGTGTATCACCTCCTCGTCGTGCTGCTGCTGCTGCAGCAGCTCCTCCTGCTGCCGCAGCTGTCTCTCTGTCTCCGCGCGCAGCTGCTGCAGCAGCTCAGCACGAGCACCTGACCGCAGTATGGAGTTCATCTCTAGCCGCTGCTGCCGCATTGTCTCTGCTGCTGGGTGGCTCTTGAAGGCAGCCTGGCGTTCTGCGTATACATGGCCGCAGCAGCTGCTGCTGCTGCTGTTGCTGCTGCTGTTCCTGCTGCTCTTGCTGCTACCAACAGCCCCCAAAGACTCTGCCATTCCCTGCTGCTGGCTGTGCTGC
>NW_013571590.1:0-601 GCF_000499745.2 Eimeria mitis | reverse complement strand
GCCGCAGCTGTCTCTCTGTCTCCGCGCGCAGCTGCTGCAGCAGCTCAGCACGAGCACCTGACCGCAGTATAGAGTTCATCTCTAGCCGCTGCTGCCGCATTGTCTCTGCTGCTGGGTGGCTTTTGAAGGCAGCCTGGCGTTCTGCGTATACATGGCCGCAGCAGCTGCTGCTGCTGCTGCTGCTGTTGCTGCTGCTGTTCCTGCTGCTCTTGCTGCTACCAACTGCCCCCAAAGACTCTGCCATTCCCTGCTGCTGGCTGTGCTGCTGCTGCTGCTGCTGCTGCTGCTGCGGGACCTGCAGGGGTGTAGCAGGCCCCCCAGGCTGCCCATTTGAAACGCCGTTGACTGCTTCTGCTGCTGCTGCTGCTGCTGCTGCTGCTGCAGTTGTTGCTGCTGCTGGTGCAGCAGCAGCAGCAGAAGGCCCGAAGGCCAGGGGCACTGGCTGCATCTTCCGTGCTGGGCTGCTCCGCCGAGTGTATGTACACCTGAGGAAGAGCCAGCAGCAGCAGCAGCAGGGAGTGTTGCTGCTGCGTCGGTCCCTGTGTACGAGACAGCAGCAGCAGCAGTACTAGCAGCAGCAGCAGCAGCAGCAGCAGCAGCA
>NW_013571589.1:5326-6290 GCF_000499745.2 Eimeria mitis | reverse complement strand
TTCCTAAGAAGGCATTTGTCTGACGATGCTACTACACAGCTACTAATATTAAATATTTATTAATTTAATTTCTAGCTGTGCTTTAAATACTTAATTCAATAAGTGGTGCAGCTCCTCTTTGATTTGTTTCGGCAATATGATGCATATCTGTGCTTCCTGAGGGTTCTGGGGCGCAGTTCCGTTCTGGCGCTGCGTTGCCGATCCCGCTATAGCTGAGGGCAGCTTGTCATAGTTACACTGATGCCGTTTGATATTTATGTTTATATATAAAGTATGCATGCATGCGCCTGTAACCGACTTGATGAGACGATGACGAGGATGAGAGACAGGAGCGCAGTTTTTGCCCTTCATTGTCTTCTTGATTCGTCAAGGCATTTGTCTGACGGCCTCATGGCGTGGATAGTTGTACCGTAGTGGCATCCTTTTGTTTAGATTTCAGCCGAAGAGAATAGCAGTTATTCCTTTCAGCTGTACTCTAGCTACAATTCAGCACCACTGGCAGTTCGGGATTTGGTCAGTTCTGCTAGTGGCAATGCAGCTGTAGCCGTGGCTCTGCCGCTGAGCAGGGCCTAGCTACTCCGACTGCAGTGCTACGCCGGCTATGTATTGTATTTAGCCGGGCAGATCTTCCTTTTTTTTTTTAAGAAAGACTTTGGAGTTGTTGCTCCACTTGGTTTAAGTACTTGGCGCCGGGGGGCGAGACAAAAGTCAAGCGTTGTCTTGTTGGACCGATGGGCATTTGTTGTGATGCAGCTACTGTAGAGTAGGGGAACTGTAGTGGAATATTTTAGGTCAAGTAGTAGAGCAGAAGAGTTGCTGGGGGGTACAGCAGGTCCTGGTAGAGGCGGTGGGGCCCACAGGCAGCCATAGGAATCCCTTAGTTGACTTTCAGGCTGTAAAGCGAAGTGATTTAATAATTCCAAAAGATTTCAGTTTTTTTTTTGCTCTAGCAGATCGAGCGCGC
>NW_013571589.1:0-5114 GCF_000499745.2 Eimeria mitis | reverse complement strand
AGTCATCCTCAGTCTCCAGGCGTTGCGCCAGCTCCAAGGCGGCAACCAACTCATTCAGAAGTTTCAACGAGGATAACTGTAGTACACCTATTCACTAGCTTCTTTGCTCCGGCGGTAATGCCTTTTCTTGCGCTATGACGGCTTCTCAGGCGCCCGAGGCGGCCCCGCATCTGGGCCGCCATTCAGCTCGTAAGAAAGATGATGGGGGAAAGAAATCTCGCAAAAAAAGGAAAGTCAACACATGCGAACAAGAGCAGACGTTTCCGTCAGACTCTGACAACGTAGAGAGGGCTCCAACTGGCCTTTCGTCGGATCCCTGTGTCGAGCCTCACAAACCTGCTAAAGTAGATGCAGAGAAACCGCTTACCAAAAAAAAGAAATCCAAAAAAGCGCATGCAGCAACTAAAGAGAAGGATGCTGGAGGTGTAGTGGCCTGTGAGCCAGAGAGCTCACTTGCTGCAGAAGGAACCGACGAAGAGGAAACAGCAGCAGCAACAGCAGAAAAGGAGTCGGCAGAGGCAGGCACCGAAGCAGAAGAAACAGGATCAGAAGACGAACAGGCCGCTTCAGATGCAGAAGAAGCAGCAAATAAGGAAGAAAATGCATCAGAGGTTATTGTGTATAGACAGAATGAAATTATCGATTCATCTCAAAGCTTTAAGGATTTCGCAGCGACACATTTAGACAGAAGGCTTACCAAGGCACTCATTGATGACCTAAAGCTCCAACATCCAACACATGTCCAGTCTAAGGTGACCCAGCTGCTGCTTTCTGCTGCTGATGGTGTAGTGGGGGTAGTTTCTGTTGAAGCTGCTGTGGCTGCTTTCACCTCGTGCTTTCGATGATGCATACTTTTCAGTTGAACAGCAAATCCCAACTTGCACGGAAATATTTTGTAGGAAAGTGTGCACATCTCTGTTTGCAGGGTTAAACAGAAACAGCTGTATTTTCTACTATGTTGATGCTGCACATATTGCTTCATTTATCCTTTCTTCAAGGTGTTTGGTCCTGTGTCACAGGTTATCCCTTTCGCTCTCAACGGCAGAGATTTGTTAATTGAGGGTAGGACGGGCAGCGGAAAAACACTTGCATACGTTTTGCCGTNCTCAACGGCAGAGATTTGTTAATTGAGGGTAGGACGGGCAGCGGAAAAACACTTGCATACGTTTTGCCGTTGCTGCAGCGGCTGCTGCAGTTGCAGCAGCAGCAGCAACAGAGGGGAGAGACTGCCGAGCTTCCCCCCCTCTGTGCTCTGGTCTTGGTTCCGACGAAGGAGCTCTGCATTCAGGTGGGTGTAAACGAAGCACAAGAAGCATAGGCATTGAATATGCGGGGAGAAACCCTTATCATAGAGAGGAACAGGAGAATACGCAGGTAGCAGCATGGTAGCCACCAGTTGAAGTTGTGAAATCTCTGTGGTTTTATGCCGCGAGAGTGCAGTAAAAAAAGCATGAATTCATCTTTTTCGGAATGTATTTACTATACTTGTAAGCCGAAGGTCCAGCCGCTGCTGTTGGCTGTTTTTTTTCACAGGTTTATGATGTTCTGACGTCTCTTCTGAAGTATACTAAGGACGTTGTGACTGTCTCGCATACGGCCAGCCCAGCTGGGGGCCCCGGAAAGCTGTTAGGCCCCCCCACGGTGATGGTNTGACTGTCTCGCATACGGCCAGCCCAGCTGGGGGCCCCGGAAAGCTGTTAGGCCCCCCCACGGTGATGGTGGGGACCCCGACGGGCGTTCTGCAATACTTGGATAGTCTGCGACAGCAACAGCATCGGTTTGATATGCAGTTGTTTTTGGAAATGCTGATCGTCGATGAGGCGGACCTTCTGTTTGCTTTTGGCTTCGAGAAGGATACCAAAAGACTTCTTCAGCTCTTACCATCAACAGCAGCGGGTCACTACCAAACCATCTTAGTCTCTGCAACCCAAAACCAAGAGGTTAGTCCTTGTAAGATAGTATTTCTGGCTATATGAGGGTTTATGTTGCATGACTCATACGCTGGGGTTGCGTGCATGGACTGCGTTTTCTGCAGCTTTCCCAGCTACAGAATTTGATGCTGCACAAGCCGTTGATTATACGAATTGAGGAGGAAGAGGGAACACCGGGAGGTACCGGTGGAGCGAACCCCATTGGCGAGTTCTATTTTCAAGTCCCATCAGAAGCAGAGAAGTGGCTGGTGGCGTATGCATTTCTTCGTCTCGGTCTTGTTCCTCTGAAGTGCCTAGTCTTTTGCAAAGACGTTTCGAAGTAAGTTGCTTAACAAAGTCTAAATGAACTTCTACTAAGCTGTATGATAATGTACAGTCAAAATATGAGATATATATTACACTATTGGTTTTTCCTAGTTATAGACAATATAATACTTTGCAGCCATGAAAGCCTGTTATATATACAAGAAGCTCGTCGAACACTTCATGCGTTAAGTCATTTGCTCTGAATGTCGGACTGCTGCGTTTCCGAATGCACTGAACACCGTTCGTTTCCTCCTTACACCTGCATAATACACTACACTGGAGTGTGTTGTTTCTTATAAACTGCAGTGTATACGCATTGCGCCTCTTCCTTGACCGATTTGGAATTGCCAGCGGCGTCTTAAGTCCTACTTTACCAATAGCGGCTCGCGAGCAACAGATTCAGGTCAGCACAAATCCCCTTGTTCATTTCAACATCTTCTGTTATATCAAAGACTGCAACGGCAACGGTGCTCACACAGAAACATTTTCTGATGTACAAAATTGAAGCTCAATGACGTGTACTAGTTAATTAGCGTTCTACTCAGAAATGCCCTAGAAACCGTATTCCTGCTTGTGCATCCCCATTATACGGGGGCAACGCTCTTCGGTGCGTCTGTTCTTCTTCCTTCAGGCGTTCAATCAAGGCCTTATCGACATTCTGATTACGAATGACGGACAATACATGGAAGAAGACAACCCTCAAACAGAACCAGATGACCCTGAATCTGCTGAGGCTTCTGTGAGTAACCAGCAAACACGAAAACGGCGACGAGAAGACGCATCCAAGGTGAACAAACTTCCTGCGGCCGCATTAAATTGTGAAATGGTTTTGCGCATGTAGCGCTTTTTCCTGGGCGTATGTTACGCCTCTACTTGTTCGCGTAGCAAGAACGCCTCACTGCTCAAAATAATGCCATTTAGCACCGTTTCTGGATCCATTGAATTGGGGACTTGTATGTGGCGCATGCCATTTCATTTGCGTGCTCCAACTCTACCAAAATTCTATTGCATTTGTTTAGAAGGCACATGCTGACTGTGCTTACAGACCAAGGAGGCGGAGTTCGCTGGACATAGAGGTCTCGACCTACAGGGCGTCGCTTGCGTTTTTAATTTCGATGCGCCGAACTCTTTGAAGTCGTATATTCACAGGTCTGCAGGGGCTATCTTAGACCATCGTAGTGTTTGTTCGTGTTTGCTTGCTGCAAGCACACTACGTTGATTTTGTCTCCACCTGGCTCGCTTGGGCGCCCACGACCCTCAGATTTAATGAAGAAACTGTTAATTCCTTGCTATTTTCGCTTGTTGTGACGAACTGCAGAATTGGTCGGACTGGTCGTGGAGGCGCAGCGGGAGTTGCAGTCACTCTTATAGATACATCTCAGGAACAGCAGCAATTTCTTCTGCAACAAATGTTTACCATGAGAAAGGCCACAGGGGCACTAGGGGATAGCAGTGAGTCTATTTCTCGGAATTCGTACAACGCAGTCTCGAGAACGGGGATGTTCCGGTCTCAGAACAGAGCCTTTGTGCTTCTCTGCGTCGATGCTTGTTGGCCAGTGTGGCCGGTTTATATTTTGTTAGTTTTGCTGGTCACGCGCACCAGCATGTTTGTGCTTGTGTATGCCATGGACAAGCATTTGAACACCATAAGAAAACACGATATTTTAGCAATGCGCTCTTGTGTCTTTCTGTTGTTTTTCAGCGCTCACGCCGCTGTCACTGCAACTGCAAGACGTCGAATGCTTCCGCTACAGAGTTGAGGATGTGAGGCGAGGTATCACAAAACGTGCCATTGCTGCGGCTGTTGCACGAGACTTGCAGCAGCAGTTGCTGAATTCAAGGAAGCTTAAGGAGTTTTTTGAAAGGAATCCTAGGGATAGAGAAGTGCTGAAGAGGGCATGCAAACAGCTCAAGGTACAGTGATGTTGCAGTTACGACAGTGCACGAGTCTCTACTTTTCCCCATATCATTCAACACGCGTTGCCGCATCAGCCCTGCTTCGCATCAGATAAAGAATAGCACCATTAGCTACAAGAAGGCCCCTCCCCCTCCGTTCCCCCCTTTAGCACACCTTGCGAAACTTGCTCGACACTTGAGTAGATTTCTTTGATCGGGAGCATTTGACTGGGGTTTGTAACGTGTTTCGTGCTGCAGGAGATGAACGTTTCTAAGGGCACATTGGGGCACTTGCCTGACTATCTTCTTTCTCAGACGCGTCCAACACAAGTGAGTTATCAGGCAAATATCCAGAAGTCGCATTATTCAGCATCCACACTCCAGAGAATGAATATGTATCCCTGTTGGTAGAAAATGTGAATCTCTAATCGGGTGCAATATCCTACTGCTGCGAAATCCCCACTAGATTTGCTGCGTAACAGATGTCTGCATATTTACAAGATGGTGTAAAGGTATACGTGGGAATATTATTATCGTTTGCTCTCTGTATCATTGCTGCCTCAGATGACAGCCATCCAACTCGCGATCCAACAGCAAACAGCTGGAACGGCAGCTACGAAAGGGTCTCATGGTGCTCCTCGCCGCCGCCCAGTCATCGACCCCCTGAAGTCCTTTAAAGCAGCAGTGTAGGTTACTCATGGCTGCGCAGTTCTATAAATCAAATCCCGCTGCAATGTGTGGCGGGCTGGACGTGGGTTTAGTCTGACCGTTCGCACCGCTTAAAATTGTTGGGTGTATGTTGTGGCTTTCCTGTTTCAGGTCCCGGAGCGCTCCCACGGGTAAGCGAAAGGCAAAGAGGCGAGAGATTATAACTCGGCAGTCGCAACTGAATAAAATGCCAAAGCACCCAGATGAGCTGGCTCCAGAATGTTTGCCTGCAACATCTGGAAGAAAGCTCTGGAAGCTGAGGCACAACAAGCG
>NW_013571588.1:21140-21259 GCF_000499745.2 Eimeria mitis | reverse complement strand
GCTGCAGCAGAAAAGGAGGAAGACATGCACGAGGAGCTGCAGATACACCTGAAAGCTGCAGATGAGAAAGCAAACCAACTGGGTTTAGATGGCTAGATAGATAGCTGCCTGTACACCTC
>NW_013571588.1:20712-21040 GCF_000499745.2 Eimeria mitis | reverse complement strand
AGAAAGCAAACCAACTGGGTTTAGATGGCTAGATAGATAGCTGCCTGTACACCTCGCAGCAGCAGCAGCAACTGCAGCAGCAACTGCAGCAGCAACTGCTGTATATGATGATGATGGGCCTCTCTCTATAACTTCTATATTCTCCTCTTCTCCATCTTGTTTCATTCTATCTGCTGCTGTTGCTGTTGCAGTTGCTGCTGCAGTTGCTGCATTTGTTTGTGTTGCTGCTGTTGCTGCTGCTGTTGCAGTTGCTGCTGCAGCAGCTGCAGCAGCTGCAGCAGCGCCTCCAGCACCGGAATGAAGCGCTTGAGCAGCAGCATCAGCAGCA
>NW_013571588.1:20343-20612 GCF_000499745.2 Eimeria mitis | reverse complement strand
GAAAGCAAACCAACTGGGTTTAGATGGCTAGATAGATAGCTGCCTGTACACCTCGCAGCAGCAGCAGCAGCAGGAGGAGTATTATTTATAATATTAAGAGGCAACATAGACTCATCCTCTAGCCTGCAGGATACACATTTCGGTATATCTATGCTGGCTAGCTGCGAGGCCTCCATTACTTCTCTTTTGTGCTGCTGCGCGAACTGCTGCTGCTGCTGTTTATACAAATCCAATATACGCAGCTGACGACGACGAGCCTCCTGTATACA
>NW_013571588.1:19909-20193 GCF_000499745.2 Eimeria mitis | reverse complement strand
TGTGTGTGTGTGTGTGTGTGTATATATATACAAGTTGGTGCAGCACAAGCAGCAGCAGAAGCAGCAGCAGAAGCAGCAGCAGCAGTAGCAGCAGAAGCAGCAGCAGAAGCGGCAGCAGTAGCAGCAGGAGAAGCAGCAAATGATGAAGGGTCTGCTGCAGTAGATGTAGCAGCAGCAGCAGCAACAACAACAAGAGTAGCTGCTGCAGCAGAAGTAGCAGCAGCAGCAGCAACAGCAGCAGCAGCAGCAGCAGCAGCAGCTAGCAGCAGTGAGTAACTTGCCTG
>NW_013571588.1:17322-19658 GCF_000499745.2 Eimeria mitis | reverse complement strand
AGCAGCAACAACAACAAGAGTAGCTGCTGCAGCAGAAGTAGCAGCAGCAGCAGCAACAGCAGCAGCAGCATATCTCCTCCTTCACTGGGTGCGCTGGCAGTTGCTGCTGCTGCAGTTGCTGCTGCAGCTGCTGCACCATACTGCATGCGTTGTTCCTCTAGATCTGCTGCTTCTGCTGCAGTTGCTGCTGCAGCAGCAGATGCCGCCGAAGCAGCAGCAGAAGAAGCAGCAGACGGAGATGCATTGCCTCCTCCTGCTGCAGCAGCAGCAGCAGCAGCAGCAGCTCTCCATGCTTTCAGAGTAGCAGCAATTCGAGGGTCTCTAGCAGCAGACTGCAGCACCCAATCCAGCTGCCGCCAATGGGCCTCGTAGCGGGGGCTCTTCCGCATCCCATACAACACCTGCAGCAGCAGCAGCAGCAGAAGCAGCAGCAGCAGCAGCAGCAGCAGAAGCAGCAGCAGCAGCAGCAGCAACAACAGCAGCAGCAGAAGCAGCAGCAGCAGCAGAAGCAGCAGAAGCAGAAGCAGAAGCAACAGAAACGGGTATTTTTGCAGCTAGCTAGCCAGTTAGGGGGCTAGTTAGCTAGCTAGCTAGGTGCCTAGCTAGCTAGCTAGCTAGCTAGCTAGTTAGTTAGTTAGCTAGCTAGCTAGCTAGCTAGCTAGCCGGGGCAAGGAGGTAGCGAATTACGAAGGCATCCAGATGATGTCTACACAGCAGCTGGCAACATAGCTAGCTAGCTAGCTAGCTAGCTAGCTGGGTTGCTAACCAGCTGCCTAGCTAGCTAGCTAGCTAGCTAGCTAGCTGGCTAGCTGGCTAGCTGGCTAGCCGAGTTTCTATCTCCTTGGTTATCTAGCTAGCTATCTAGCTAGCTAGCTAGCTAGCTAGCTAGATAGCTAGCTAGCTAGCTGGCTAGCTGACCTGAAGAAGGGTGCAGCGTATGACGAAGGGGAATTCCTTGGGAGCCTTCAGCTCTCTGCGGTAGACAGTTCGCGTGGGGCGTTGCTGCTGCTGCTGGTCGTGCTGCTGCTGCTGCTGCAGCAGCAGCAGCAGCACCTCCTCATCCTGGGGCGGTAGAGCATTAGCTGCAGCAGCAAACGCACCTGCATCTGCGTGTTCCGTTTCTGCTGCTGCTGCTCGATTACCACCAGCAGCAGCAGCAGCACCACCACCACCACCAGCAGCAGCAGCAGCACCACCACCACCAGCAGCAGCAACAACAGTAGCAGCAGCAGCCTCCTGCAGCGACAGCAGCGTCTGCTGCACCTGTCGTGTACCTGAAAGCATCATTTGCAGCAGCATAGCCAATGGTGATGAATCTTGTCCTGCTCTTGCTGCTGTTGCTGCTGCTGCTGCTGTTGGTGCTGCTGCTGCTGCTCCTGCTGCTGCTGCTTCTCTTTCTGCTGCTGTGGGTGCTGCTGCTGCTGCTGCTCCTGCTGCAGCAGCACCAGGTGCTTCCCTATCCGTCCTGTCTTCCCCTGCAGCAGCAGCAGCAGCAATTGCTGCTGCTGTTGCTGCTGTTGCTGCTGCTGCTGCATCGTCTGTGCCGGCTATCCTTGAGATAACGGGAGAAGGCACCGAGCTGCTGTTGCTGTTGCTGCTGCCGTTGCTGCTGTTGCTGCTGTTGCTGCTGCTCATGCTGCTTCTCCTAGATACAGAATCAGTATACGTCCAAGACGAGTCGCTGCCACCCTGCTGCTGCTGCTGCTGCTGCTCTTCTTCTGTTGCTGCTGCTGCTGCTGCTGCTGCTGCTGCTGCTGCTGCTGGTGTTCCTTGGTTATCTGTTGGGATGCGCAGCTGGCTGCTGCTGTCGCTGCTGCTGCTGCGGCTGCGGCTGTGGCTGCGGCTTCTGCTGCTGCTAAACCTTCTGCGTCCGGGCCTGAGCTGCTGCTGCTGCTGCCGTCGTCTCCTCTGCTGCTGCAGCAGCAGCAGCAGCTGCTGCTGCTGCTGCGGCTGCTGCTGCTGCCGAGCCCCAGTACGCCCCTGCAGCTGCAGCCTGTTCAGTGCCTCCACAGGCCGACGTCCCTCAGTAGCTGCTGCTGCTGCTGCTGCTGCTGCTACATGTGCTGCTGCTTGTGCTGTTGCTGCTGCTACTGCTGCTTCTCCTGCTGCTGTTCCCTCTGCAACTGCTGCTGCTATTCGCTGCTGAATGTCTGTCTGCTGCTGCTGCTGCTGCTGCTGCTGGTTCTCATCTACCACAAACAGCCGCGTCCACAGCCACTCTGCCTCAGGAGCAGCAGCAGCAGCAGCAGCAGCAGCAGCAGCAGCAGCGGCAGATGTACTTGAACCTTCTGCTGCTGATGATTGCTGCTCCTGCTGCAGCTGCTCGTGCTGCTGCT
>NW_013571588.1:11966-12159 GCF_000499745.2 Eimeria mitis | reverse complement strand
AAAAAAAACAAAATAAATTAAATAAAACAAAATAAAGTAAAATGAGAAAAAAGAAAAAAAAAGAAAAAAAAGAAAAAAAAAGAAATTAAATAAAACAAATAAAATAAAGCAAAACAAAAAAAAGAAAACGAAGGGAGAAAAAACAAAGAAATTAGTTTTTTTATATCTAAATAAATAACAAAAATAAAAAAAA
>NW_013571588.1:11640-11850 GCF_000499745.2 Eimeria mitis | reverse complement strand
AAAAAAAAAAAAAAAAAAAAAAAAAAAAAATAAATTAAATAAAACAAATACAATAAGGTAAAAAAGAAAACAAAAGGAAAAAACAAAATAAATTAAATAAAACAAACAAAATAAAGTAAAATAAAAAAAAAGAAAAAAAAAAGAAAAGGAGACAAAATGGAGATATTGAGGTTTTTTGCATCTCTAAGGCGAATGGAACGGCTAAACACT